>NW_010121418.1:1499-2029 GCF_000699245.1 Pterocles gutturalis
TGTCCCCAAGACCTCCCCAAGGCGTCCCCATGTCCTCCCAGTGTCCCCATGCCCCTTGGGTGTCCCTAGGGTGTCCCTAGGATGTCCCCACATCCCCTGGGTGTCCCCAGATGCCCCATATCCCCAACCATGGGGACAGCACCTGGTGTCCCCAAGGTCCCCACGATGTCCCCAAGCTGTCCCCGTGTCCCCAGGCTGGGCCGGAGTGACGGGGACGGCGCCTGGTGCCCGGCGGGTCCCGTGTTCCCGGAGGAGGAGGAGTTCCTGGAGGTGGACCTGGGGCGGCTGCACGTGGTGACACTGGTGGGGACACAGGGACGTCACGCCGGTGGCCACGGCAAAGAGTTCGCCAGCACCTACCGCCTGCGCTACAGCCGCGACCGGCGCCGCTGGCTGCGCTGGAGGGACCGCTGGGGCGCCGAGGTGACACCGGGGACAGCTTGGGGACATTTGGGGACATTGGAGATGGTGGGGGGTTGAGGTCACTGGGGACCTTGGGGACATTGGAGAAGTTGGGGGGTTGGGGTCAT
>NW_010121419.1:0-3062 GCF_000699245.1 Pterocles gutturalis
AATATATATAAAAACTATATATATAAAAGAAACAATACCATATGGATTCACTTTGATTCTCCTTTACAGGATTCTTTATGTAGTACTTAATATGTGCATTAAAAGTATTTCATATTTAACAGCATCCGTCAGCAGTATAATAATCTGTACATTATGATGAGTCTGTATATTGACTGAAGCCGAACTTTTGAACCTGTTGCAACATAAGAAAGCAAAGAAGTGTTATTTATTTGTCATATTGTAGTTATAAAACTAAATAACTTCTATTTGCTGTGGTTACTCAACAAGAGTTGTTGAACATGCGTCTGCTAAATGGATGCTTCAACATATTTTTGAAACTGTGATTTGTGAGGGCTCTGATGCTCTGAGGCATTGCTTGTTGGATTGTTCACCTATTCATATTTTATACAGCTGAATACCTTCCACTTTAAGTCACATCAGAGGCCTTTATTTCACTCAAAGCCATTTTTCATCAGGAAAGTGTGGAAACTGTGGAAGCCTAAAGTTTCTTTCCTTTGCCTTTCTGGGTCACACAGGTGGTATGTAAGGCATCATTCCCTGGAAAAACAAGCTACTGTAGGATTTATTGTCTGGGTGAAATGTTTGGAATTTCTGCTAATATATGGATTTAAAGCAATTGTCTTTGCACGTATAACCCTTTCTGGACATCTTGTCCTGCAGTTTTGGACTGATTCATTGAATTCTTTGGGGACAAGAGCAAAAGATTGCCTAACAAGATATGGAGGCACACTACTCCCTGATCAAACAAAGCACTGCCTCAAGTACCTTACATCAGAATGCACAGAATTACTATTACCACAAAACCAATTAAAAAAAAAAAAAAAAAAAAAAAAAAAAAAAAAGCATGGTTTCATATATCTGTCAATGAACAACATAAACCAAGGAAAAGATGTTAATCCTAACAGAGGTACAAGAATAGACCCGCATTTTCTTCCTGAATAAACTCTTTGGGGTTCACAAACTGCTCTTCATTTGAACTGTTTGGTGCAAAGATCACACAGCATCTAACTCAGCTGTGAGCCGGACTTGGTTGAGCATCAGCAGGCACAGCAGTAACACAGACAGTGTTGCAGAACACTTCTGTGTTACTTTACAGACATTCCTCCTCTAGGAAGGAATATAGCCTTCTCTTACGAATCAGAACCAGGCTGCTAAAATAACACTTCGGGTCTCATAACACTTCGGGTCTCATCCCAAGTTGCATTTTTCTACGCCATTCCTCTTGTATTCCACCTGTCCACATGACACTTAAGTTCAATCTGTACTGGTATATGATCTGCTTGGTAAGGTCTATAAAACACTAACATGGTTAGTAATTCCTGTTGAAGAATGGACCTGTTCAATTATCCTAATAATTCCTCTCTGACCTTAACCTCTCTAGAAAACAAAGATCATGCATTATGTTTCAGTTCTAGCTTTTCCTTCTTCAGAATGTAATACAACTCTTTAAATTCCATTTTCCCTAAGCTTCTGCATTTTAAAACAGACTTTCCTAAAGACTCTTTTTCAGATCTATTTATCTAGGTAACTGACTCAAACTGCCACTGCTTTTCTTTTTTTTTCTTTTCTTTTTTTTTTTTTGTCAGAAATCTCCTTCATCTGCTGAAATACATACACACTGAAAACTACAAAAAATTAAAGCATGACTTTTAAAAGAAGTTAAAGGCTTAGATGTCCAAAGTTTTTAGAATTAAGAAATAAAGGACAAGCATGTCTGACCCTATGAACATGATGTCAATTTCAAGACCGTGATCAGCATGAAATTTCCCTCATAATCAAATAAATAGAAATGGCAGGATATTCCAATAAAAAAAGAAATCCTGCAGGTCATGTTGGTCTTGTTCTTTGTTTTTATGTAGTCCTTGTGGGTGTTATGTAAATCAGAAATCTTCAGGCATTCTTTGGGAAAAAATGCTAAACACTGAAATACAGACTAAGATAACTACAACTGTCACAGTGACATCAGCTGTAGAAAGTGCTGGTGTGATCCTTCTAATCTAGAAATGAGCTTAATCATAGTATAGATGTTTTGTCATCAGACTACTGTCGAGATAAATAATCTTTCTCTGCTGTATCTACATGACAAATGTCAGTCAAAGCAAGGTGGAATCCTTTGAAGCAAAATTGTAAGCTATAAAATTTACATATTTGAGAAAGGATTAATTCAGACATCAAATGAAACTCTTTGGCTTTGTACTGAAATAGAGTTAATTTTTTCTTAGTGATACTCTTGGTCAGTCATATAACCGAGGAACTTAAGTTCTAGAAGTAATTAGAAGATTGGCCAATGTGAAAGATCATTTTTAGGGCAAAATCTTGGTTATTTGTTTCTACATTGCTGCCTTAGTTGTGCTCAGAGGTCCTCATCCAACTTCCAGTGAAACCAATGAGAGCTGGAAAAGGACATCACAGCCTAAGCTCTGTGCCTGCAGTTTTTTTTTCATCCTGATGTGAAAAGTGTAGGTATATGGCTTTGAACACTGAGAGGGAAAGAACTGCTGCTTTAGAAAAGGACTATGGGGATTTTTTTTTAAGACATAAAGGGAATTAGGCACCTGTGATTTGTACCTTTGAAAATACCTGCTTCGCAGTCTAATAAGACAATATTGGCAAACTGTAAGTACAGATTCCCTCTCAGTGAACCAATCTTGAAAAAAAGATCTATTATTTTTTCACTAATCCTACTTTCCTTATTCTTAGGAAATTATTTGAATGTTTTTCTATTTTTATTCAGTACCATTAAAATACCAATTTGTTAAAAGTCATTCTTATCTTATAAACTAAAGATGCGAACGACACTAAACAAAAAAAAAAGGAAGAGAATGCTTCAGGAGAGTTCACTGTGGCAACTTCCAGAGCAACAGAATACCTTGCATACCACAAAGATGATGTGGCAGCTTTTTATGTCTTCCTAGATTCACCTTAGATGTAACATTTGGACACTTTTTCTACTTGTATACATTGTTCTTTGAATAATAAATGAAAGTATATGTATTTTAAAATAAGTTTGTATTTTTCATGTCACTATCACTATGATCCTG
>NW_010121419.1:3093-20312 GCF_000699245.1 Pterocles gutturalis
AGTCACCTACATACAAAAAGTCTGGCTAGTTTCAAAAACACTAAAAGATACTAAACATATTCCATATTTCAGTACTAAATATATTTCAATACCAAACACATTTTACAAGACTTCCAAAGGAAAATCTCTTTGCCAGTAAATCCATTAATGCAAATTAGGATAACTGCTTGTGCAAAGGTTTATATTTTTGAAAAAGAAACATTTGATTTCTCTAATCTTCTCATAAAGATGTTGATCGTTAATGCATTCTGACATACCGTCTGCTTTTGCGGATAAAACCGTCAAGCAATGCTGTTCAGATTTGACAAAAGTAGTATTAGTAGACTTCTAGATTATACACGGAGTGGAAAATCTTACTTCAGTTATGGCAGAAGCAACAATGTTGGAAAAAATAAGGAACATTTTAATCATCATATACCAGAATTAATATCTGAAGATATAAGTGAAACTTTAAGAGGAAACTAATTTTTATTATAATTACAAGTTATTTGACCTCCAAGAAAGGCTGATCGGCTCCGTGTAGAAAAGATGGCTTGGCACTTACAATACTGAATTATATAATCTGCTTTAAATTTTTCCTGCTATGGTCAAGCTTACTGGGCACAAGTCATCCAGTTGCTGAGGAACATCCTAGCCACTCATATGATTTTCCCAGTCTGTAAACACTGAATAACCAATGTTCACACTCTTGTTTTTCTTAGCTGAACAAAGTGCCTCTCTATATTTTGGTGACATTTCTACATTCACTTTTCAGGAACTCTGTTTCCTTGTAGATCAGTTTTACAGTGGTGGATACCTATTGCATCAACAGAAATACTTTCAGCAACATTTTGGCTTTTCATGCATCAGAAGACAATATGTCACTTAATACAGTTTTATTTCAAAGATTTTTTAATGTAGGTTTTTTGTTTGGTTGGTGGGTTTTTTTTAACTGAAGTTGGTTGGTGGTACAATGAAACGTCTTTATTCCTTTAAAATAAATTCAGCATGGGGAGACTAAATGTACAACCATGCATGTTACCAGTGCCTGCAGGGAAAGCTAGGGTACACAGGGGGCTACATATATATACACCATTACTTAATGTATAAGTATTTTTCTATGTAAATGAACCCCGAGATTTTAGGATGAATGCTAAAAATCATGCACAGTTTTCTGTTCAGCCTTTTGCACCAGTGTCTAAATGGTGCTGTATTCACTGAGGAAGGGACTTTGACAACAACTGGTTTGAATTTTATTTGAAAATTATTATTGGGTGTGGTCCATCATTTGCTTAGCATGCTAACAGTTCTGGCAGGAATGAATTCCGTGGGTATTGCTTTTGTTTGTTTTTTACTCTAGCATTTATCCTACTCAAACTCCAGGGAAAACACGGATTAGCATCCAAACTGCATTTGATTCATAACTGCAATACTGTGCTCCTTATTCTGAAAATTACCTAATGACAGTAACTCCATCTATTCTGAAAATGTCACACATTTCTCATTAAAAGATGGAAAATTACATATAACGTATATTCTTAGCTTGTCACATAAAATTCTTTTCAGATTTGATAGCAGATGATAAAAGTAAAAAATTTCCAGACTTCTGTCTCTTAATTTTTTTCTAGAGTGTTATCAAGAGGCTACAGAAGAGAAAAAACACACTGAGATCTACTGACAATTCATATTCCTTAAGGATTTTTTTTCAATAAATAAAAGTTGGAATGTAAATTCTCTCTGGAGAATGCAAAGAACTTGCACAATTGGAACCAGCTTCTCAAATTTCAGTCATGATGTTCACAGGAGTAACATCTATAATTGTATAGAGAAGCATCTATATCATAGTATTGGTATACCCAGCTACAGATTTTGAGCCTGTAAATGTAGCAGCTATAGTGTTACAGCTGTCTATGAAGTTGTGGCTCTGTTAGACTGCAGGTAACTTTTTACCTGCCATTTCTATCACCTTTCTCCTTTACTGCTCAGCTGCTTTGAATTATGTTACCAGTACCTCCATCTTTGATACTATCTGGATGTAGTAAATCAGTAAACCAACTAGTTGCTTTTCCTTATTGCCTCATACTAACAATACACGTCTGTCATATGTTATTAAACTCTCTTCCTGCTCTGTTTTCTACTCCGAAGCCCACGTTAATGAAAATGACAATCGACTCGAGTCCTCTCTTCTTCCTTCAGCCAGCCTACAGGGAAAAATAGTTCTTCAAAATAGAAGTGGGAAAAAGGGGGGAAAAACAGGAAAACATTCAGATTCACAGTGAAATGAGTAAGTGGGTTTAAAATCACTCATACATCTCATGTACAAACAAAATACTTTTTCTCTTTTATTTTTTTTCAGTTTATAACACAGACGGGCCACACAACGCACTTCTCTGACAACAGCAGCCCTGTAGAATCATTTCAATGTACGATCTTCCATAAATAAAATTGAGTGGTAGAAGCCAGCCCACACCTGCCAAAACAAGGAACCAAAGGCAATTCCCCGCCAGAGGACCCAGCACTCCACTGCTCTGGCTCGTAATGCCTGAAGTGCCACCCTGTTCAAAATACTAGAAACTTCCCTTCTTGACATGTTGCTTGATGGCATTTCATAACAGGTTTTTTGGGTTTCTTCATCCAGTACTGTCTGTTAGGTAATTCCAAAGATTCTTAGAGAAACACAGAGTCAAAGCAGATTGACTTCTACAAAGAATGAATTCCTCTGAGGATCCATCCTGACAAGGCTCAATGAGCTGTGAGTATCGTTTAAATATATGCTGCTTCAGTAATTCTGGGGGGGAAAAAACCAACTTATTTAATAGGATTTAGGGTTCATGGCATAAATTCTGTATTTCTTAAAGGTATTTCATTACCCTTTGTACTGTCTGACATTGGTTTCCAATAACTAGTTTACTCTGTGCAGCAAGTAACAAGACCTTAATATTGATACATTAGCATGCTCAGTAATGATTTATTATTATTATAATACAAGTACATAATACTTACTAATGTCATGGCACTGATAACTTTTTTCTTATGCTGGATTTGACATTTCCAATTTAGAGTCCAGGCTTATAAACACAGGTATAGTTATAATACTGTATGTACACAAGTAGTTATTTGCAGGTAACTCCTCTGTAACCTATATCATCAATAGCATTCACAGATTGCTCCTGTGACAACAACTTAAGTTGTCGTTCGACATGGTCACATGAAAACATTTTTCTCATTTTACTTTTAGTTGAGGATACAGAATATAAAGTAGGAATTTGTACAATCACCTGATATAACATACTGAGTTATATACTGAGAGTAGCAGCCACTTTACATTTCTGCTTCCCCTCTGTCAAGTCTAGGAACAGACAATGTGAGATGTCAGAGGAAAAGCTCTGAATATCTTCCTTTTTCTCTGGTTTTGTAGCTAGGTTCTTTAGAATACCGACCACAGCCCATGCTTCTCCTGTATTTTGTACAGGTGTCCCTTTGGTGTTAACTGTTTCCCAGGTGAGGAGAAAACCAGTTTTTAATGCTGGAGTCTGCCAAACCATTTGCTCTGTTCTTGTGACTCAGGCAGCATGGCTCCCACAACACGTGTGGTACAATTTATACGGTATTTACCCTTGTGCCATCCAATGGCCAGTGCCATCCTATGGCAAATCAGTCCAAACTAGTGGCATTGCCTCTGCTCTGGATACCTTCCTGTGATCCTGACCTACTTTCAAAGGAAAATTCTGAATTCAAAACCCTTTACTGAAACAGCCTTCCTGCTAATGGACAGAGGACAAAATTTGTCTATCCACATCTATACACACAGATCTCAAATACTGCAATGAATGCTTTATAACGCAGATAGTTTGTAATTAAATGGTACGACAAACTCTGTCTTTCTTCTGCAGTGGCAGAGGTCCATACAGGGAGTGTCCCTGATGTCAGGAATGAGACTCCAGGGAAAACTGACGCATCTCAGACCTTCTCCTGAAGATGTCCCCTCATTTTCCACTGTTCTTCTATCCAGCAGGAAATGGTAATTCCTACCATGGCCCTTTGAAGCGCACCACTGGGTTCCTAGCCCACAGGTCTCCCGAGCCTTTTGAGCTTTCTGCATGAGCAATCTGAATGACATCTGGTAAGTATAATACTCTGCATTAATCAGATACAGGGTAAATTTCCTGCATCCTGATTGCTAATGTTTAGAACTGAGATCAAGTGCTGAAGAGCAGAGATTTTAACTCATGCCAATCTGTTAGTTTTTTATACCGGTTGTTTATTTTAATTTCAGACAAATTTTCAGCCTCAGTGTTTCTCGGCCTCAGTGACTTTTTTTTTGCAGTGAGTTCTGAAGTGCAATTATGTGTTAAAGAGGAAAGGTATTTTGTGTTTTAATTGCTTCTTCTAACTTCTGAAGAATGTTGCTTTCTTTTATCATGAAACAGAGACCTTCAATCTGTCTTGTCCATGCTCTTTATTAAGATACGTAACTCGATTATATTTGATTAAATTTATTTTTTCTTTCAAAAATAAAAAAGCTCAAATCTTTCTATTATCTTTTCCATTTCCAAATTTTATTTATTGTCTAAATTTCTCTAAATTCTCTAAATTAATAGAAATCACTTGGCCTATATATGGACAATATTTTAGATATGAGAGAAAACATAATGTATATACAGGTATTATATAGTTTCACATTATTCTCTACCACTTCTTTCACACATCCAATACTTCATTTGCCTTTTGAATGCAAATGCACATTGAACTGAAGTCTTCATTGAGCTGTTTTCAGTGATGCTGAGGTTCATTTCCTGAGCTGATATGATTAATTTAGAAGCAGGAGAGTGGTATGAGCACTTACGGTGTCTCCCTTCTGTGTTAGCTGTTCTTCTTTGTTATTACTGCTGATTTTCATCTATCATTGTGTTGTCTGTTCATTAATATATATATTAAAAAATTGCTTTCGCTTGAGTAAAATTGCCATTTGCCCCTCTTTTTTCTGATCTCTTAGCCAGATTAACATAACTCTTCCCGTGACTATTTTGGTTTACTATCTTGCAGTAACACACCCTGTCAGGTGCCTTGTAAAACACTAAAAACATATATCTAATGATTTTCTCTTTTCCTCTCCTTTGTTAGTACATTGAAAGAAATTGAACAGATTGATTCTCCATTGTCAGAAATCACACTGGTTTAACCATTTTTATTAGGTGATCTTCCAGGTGTTTTATTATTCTGTTTTAAAGTTTCATTTCAACATTTTTCCCAGATACAGTTTTAAGGTTTACTCCTTCGCAACTCCCTGGATCACCCATACAGTATTTAAAAAACATATGAGTTTGCTACATGTTACCTTCTAATCCTTCATTATAAGAGCTAATTTATTACTCAGAATCAATCCACAATTACCTGAGTAACCCTGAGAAGGGGCTGCTTATATGAATAGCCTCTGATTTCAGTGGAACCCTCATTTGAGTATCTGATCACCAGTATAACCGAGACGCTTGCAGTTCCTCCGTATGGATATTCCCATGATTGAACTACAGTGAGCAATATTTTGCTCTACATATCCACTCATCATTCTGTACCACAAGGCACCACATTGGTATCAAAGTATTACTTGACAAAAGGAAGTAAAAAACTCATGCTTGACTTAAAAGGATCACTCAGGGAGTAAGGTACTAGTCAAGATGTGTAAGGGGCAAATTTTTGCCCTTAGGTAGCATCTGCTTTTTAATCTTATGCAGTCACTATTGTAAAATTTAAATGAAGAAATAGAAGACAGTGTTCAAAGCTGGATAGCAATAGATGAAGGAAAAGTCTCTTCACTGACACTAGTCTTTGATGTGTGCTCATCTGAGAGAAAACTTGGTCCAGAACTGTATTTACATTTGTTATGCAAGTATTACTGCAAGAGGGCTTATGAGTGTAGAGAACATATGGAGAGGCTGGCAGGCATGGATTCCCTGGTGTGGTGGTTAGATTCTTTGCTCTGAAAAGGCAAGCTTTTAAAATTCATTTGAAAACTATAAAATACACAACCAGTATGCCTAGTAGGTCTGTATTTAGAGAAGAATTATAATTGTGAAAAGGAATTAAATATTTTAACATCTAACATAACTTTAGGGTTTAAATAGCTGTTCTTTAAGTCTATATGATAGTCAAACATTACAAGCTGATTTAATTTTCTGGCCTGTCACACAATGAATGCATCAAACTAACGAGTCTCTTTGAATTTTTTTTTTTTTTGCACGTGGGCTCCCCCACCTTTACTTATTTATCATTTATTGTAGTAGCTGATCTCTAAAATCCTGAAAAAATTTCCAGTTCCATAGTGACAGCAATTCACTTCCTCAAGAGGTCTTTCCATTGCAAGATGTCCTTCAGTTTGACTAAGCTTGAGCCACAATCCATCAACGTAACTGGTAGTCTTTTATCAAATTCCAGTGGTCTTTAGATCATGTGTTGGAAACATGACTAACTTCTAGCTCCTTCGCCCCAACCATATTTAAAACATCAGTGCCACTTAAAATAGTGTATACACTTAAATACTTGATGAATCACAGACTGTATATGTCTAGATTTCTTTGTCAATGTAATATAAATAATGACAGCTAAATATTTTTTCATTGGACTTGTCTAATATTGCAACTATTTCAACTATTTGATATAAAAGTCAAGAATATGCCCTGTGTTAGACTTGGATTTATTTCTATTTAAAATGTATTAATCAAATGTATATCTAGGTGCAGTTATAAAAAGTTTTAGACACTCTCAGTACAATTTTAAAAACAAACTAAATGTAAACTATGAGCAAAATAGATTATTTTTTAAAGATTGATCTTTAGGCATATAAACTTTGTATTGCAAGACTAAGGATGAGCACATTTATGAATATTAGTCTTCTAGAAGAAAACTGAAGCAAATTAAGCTGTAAAGTCATTTGAGTATGTATTTCTGCATGTAGGACCAGTTTAATCTAGTCTTAATGAAAGCAGATCACCTGGAGAAACACAGTATCTAATGCTAGAGCTTCCACCTAAGGATCACGCAGAAACTGTGTTATTTCACTGTAGCCATAACTCACAATGGAAGTAATAGACTGCACAGAAAGGAGTATTGCAAATTACTGTTACAAAATTAGAGTTGTACTATCCACCGATCCATAGGATTTCACCTTTTGTATGTGTTATATTTTTTCTTTAGCACTCTAGAAAACCAACACCATCCATCACCTTCTTGTAATCAGAAAGTTATTGTTCTTGGTTTTACTTTAGAACACTTTTTAAAAAATATTTGAAATCCATTTCGGTCAGTTGACCTGTTTCCTCTCTGATTCTATTCTATTCTATTCTATTCTATTCTTACAACATCATTTAAACAACTTTACTATCCGACTGCCTTCCAAAAATGCATCAACTAACATCTGTCACGTATAGTTCGTTTTCCCTCTCATCGTCTCTGCAGGGACAGGATGAGAAAGAAAATGAACCACACATTGTGTGTGCAATGTAGTGTTATATGCATATGCATTATGATAGAGTCTTTAATTACATACTCTCATCTTGTTTTCCCGCAGGACCCCTTGCCTCATTCAGTACACAGGACAGACACATGGGAGAGATTTAAGAGTACACAGGCAACCACCAATTTAGCAGTTCCTGACTTGGCTTTTAATCTAAAGTCATGCTTTTAACTGTATATTTCTTATTTTCATTTTTTTTTCTTCTTCACATGTTATTGATATTTTCTATGGAAAGAATTGCAAGATAAAATAGTAATCATAAGAAAATGAGATACAGATAAGCTATTAATTAGACCTGAAAACAATACATAGCTAATTCTCCAAGCCTCAGTGCACCTTTACATATAACCCCAAAGACTATGGTTTCAGAAAGAAAAAACAGAGGATGTTTTTCCCACCTGCTCCACCCTGCCCGAAAATTGGAGGATGTAACTGTGGATCTGTGAAACTGGAGAAAGCAGGAACACTGCTAGTAGTGAGAGTTCAGAGAGATACTCCTCTGTGTCCACATGGCTTGAACATTTAGCGAATCTATGTCATCTTTGCAATCAGTTTCTTTTACCAAATAACCAGTTAGAGAAATTTTGAGTCCTCTGTGTTATTATCTGGTACCTGATATGTATGATCCTTTGCCTTACATTATATGATAAGAATGAAAGTAAATTATTTCAAGCACAATTAATCTCTCAAATGCCTACTACTTTGGTACTAAGAAGCTAAAGAAAATTTAATAGTAGCTTGGGGTTTTTTCCCACAAAGAGAAACTCACTAATTTTTTTTTCAGTTATTCCTTATCAATAAGCTAAATTGTTTGTGGGTTGGTGTTTTTCCTGCTTTTTGTTTGTTTGTTTGTTTTGTTTTTCTTAAAACATATGGAAGTATAAGGTAAAGCACAGTGCAGATCAAACATATAGATGGTGTATTCTTTTCCTTATTCTGCATACCAGCTCGGTTCCAGTACTTTTTTAAACAAAATATGCGTCCATATTTTACAACAGGTAACTATTTTGTCTTTTTGGAATATCATCAAAACCACTTTAGACTGACTGCCATGAACATTTGTGTAAGTGAAAGCAGACAGAAATTTATTTTAATAAAGTAATATTAAGACTTTATTTCTACCTCTTGATAGAAGCCTTCTTAGTTTCATGAATGCTCCTGCTAATTTCTGAAGGTAAAAGTTTCCCCTCTGCTGCTGTGTGCAGTCGTTTCATAAAAAATGGACATGGATGCCGGCTAGTATGTGTGTTTTGCAAGTAGTTACCTACAGTAGTAGATTAACTCCAGCTGCTAGTCCACAGGCAGGGCAATTTGAATTTTGCTTGTGAAATCTGAACCCAGGCTGAAGAGGGAGTCTGAACCCAAATCTTTTTTTAACTTCAGATCATCTTAACTTATATAAATGTATTCTAGTATGGAAAAAAAGCCCTGTTAAATCAATTTCAGACCAAACTTAGAAATGTTTGAACAACTTTAAAGCTTTCAACCTTGAATCTTCTTGTAGTTTGATGGGGATTTTTTTGTTTGTTTAGGGATAATTTTTATTGGTGGTGGTGGGTCGAGGAAGGTATCCAGATTTTTTCTTTTCAGCGATGGATCTTTGATCTCTGCTTCTTTGCAGAGTGACTCCTCTGCTTGTTCCAGCTGCAGTACCCCTATCAGATGAAGTGCACGATTGCACTGTTTGTACATGTGCCTCTCTGAAGACAAATGAACAAAACTTACATTCACATTTGCACTGAAAGATTGTGTGCCCATAAAAGGTCAAGTGCAAATTTATCAAGCTCCAATAGACCTCAATCCGGGCCTTTGGGAGAAATAAGTTTGTTACCTGGATTGCATATCTGTCTTCATGCCAAGAAGCCTGAGTGTCCGTTCCAGAATGTTTGGATGCATTGCAAAGAAGTGTCAAAGCAAGCATTACACGTCTGCTAATCAACATTTTCAGATCAGTTACGTGATGCTTGATGGAATTTATCTCTTGCTGAGTAACTCCCCTCTGAATGTTCGTAAGCGTAAGCTTATAAGCAGATAGTGAGACACATGACATAAACACAGCTGCTACAGAGAAAATACATTTCACAGGTCCAACACTGAGGATTTCTGATTGATATCCAAAAAAAAGTTATAAAGAACATTGATGATGCTTTGAAGACCTTATTCCTGTTTTACAGATAGTAAAGCTACATGCTTGTTTGATGGTCATTTGTCTGAGACGATGAAGAGGAATTTTGGCTAACTATGAAGAGAACAGAGAAGCTCTTCCTGCCTTTTGATGTGGTGTATGTTGTATGGAGAAGGGCAGGGGAAGGAAGCTTTGCTATCCAGCCCTCTTTTTCATTCCCTGAAGCAGCTGGGGATTTTCTGTTTCTGTCACCACTCTTATCAGCGTGAATGTACACACATCAGCACTCTGACAAAAACTACAGAGACATGCATACTACCTGCCAATCCTACAGTCTCCATGTCCGGTCTAATAATTACAAAGTATTCCAAAGAAATACTTGGATTAAAAAGCTGGTATATCATCTTGTGTTATCTGTTGCTGCAGGGTGCGAGTTTGCAGCGCCGCATTGCTACAGTTTTTGCTACTTTATTACTTGCATCCATTTTAGCCTATTTCAAGTGTGATATGTGTCAGTAGTATGCTTACATTGCAGTTTTTATTGAAAGAGTAATACACTGCTATTGACAGGCAGATCTGGTAGTGCAATAGCTTTTATGCTGAGTTTCTTTGCTTCCCTATTTACTTCAAAAAATTATTCTCTTCCACTTTTGGTGAATTGCAATGCATCTTCATATAAGGAGTTAGAAATAATTTTGCTAAAAAAAAATGTTTCTTTTCCATACATCCCATTGATACAGGAAAAAACATACTGCACCATCTAGTACAATACTTTATTTTCAACAAAATAAAATCTATTTCTACTGTACTCCTACTCTAGGATTCTGAGGATCGTCTGTATTTCAATGACTTTCAGGTAACAAGTTGGTAATGTTTTAAAATTATTTGTTTTCTGGATAATTCCACAGGTTCACAATGTTTACAAATCTAATTTGTTGCTCATCAGCAGAATCATTTCACAGCACAGCCTCTTTTCTTCAGTACCTTTAGAATAAGTTATAAAATGCTTCTCAGCTGCTTCTCAGTCTCATCATTCTAAGTCACTTGCTTGAGTCTAACATCAGAAAATGATAGAAAAGCAGAAAGTAACGTAAATAGCATAGAAAGGCTTAGCTAAGATCACTGAAGTCACTAGGACTGCTGATGCTTTCCACATGTTGCAGCTGACAGGCATAAACCAAGATCACATATATCTTATAATTTAAATCATTACTAAAATCAACATAGCTTGATGCTGTTTCACCAGTCCAGGTATGTTTGTATGTACTGCTAAATGAATTACAACCTCAGCTCTTGTACCATTCTTATGCAGACGTTTAAATACTTAATATTGTGTATTTCCTAGGTTTACTCACTCTAATGCTGCCTTGATATTAAAACTTAGTAATTTCAGTATTCTTAGATTAATTTATTTTCAATAGGTATTACACATATAAAGATAAATTGTTGTGGGTTTTTTTTGTTTTGTTTTGTTTTGTTTTTTTAATCTTAGATGTATCACCACAATTAATATTGGTTTATGACAATTGAAATAATGAGCAAAGATACAGTTACAGATCTGGTCTATATTGTGATGTTCACGTGAGGTGTTATAAATTCAGTTAAATTTCTCAATCCCAGAAGTTACTTCTAGGTTTTCTGTAGAATAGCTGAAAGCAGAATAAGCTCCTTTATTAGTCTTAGATACATACTGTCTGCTAATATGCTCACTATGTCATAGGTTATAAACATTTTTATCTTACAGTTTGTTTTCTAAAATATATTTGACAACAAAAATGCACTCTCTTGCAGATCAGCAAATATTTTCTGCAGTTAAATTCTATAGCTTCATCAACAAAGAATACAGTATGATTAAAGAAGGATATGAAATTTCAGTCTCTGAAGTTCACAACTTGACTGGTATTCAACCCACTCAAAAAAGTATGCAGCTGTACCGCAATTCAAACTACTGTATTTTCCATTTAGATCATCACAGTATTCAGTCCAAACTATAAAATACGGAACTGGAACAGCAGTGCATGTAGTTTGACTCCTATATTAAACAAACTAAAAAGTATGCTCAAAATCTGTGCCACGGCACTGGTTAAATATGTTCCTGATCCTGGACTTCAGGATCAGAAATATGCTCAGTCTGGTGACCAGCAAGCACCCTATGAACTAGTATTTTACCAGACAGCCTGATGTATATCAACATTTTAAATATTCTAAAAAATTGTAATCTAAATTAAACTACTACAGCTAGAACATGAAATATGGGACAAGGTTGAGAGACCTGTGTTTGTTCAGTCTTAAGAAAAGAGGGTGGAGAGGGAATCATAGTACTGCCTTCAGTTGCCTGATGGGAGGTTACAGAGAAGACAGACCAGACTCTTGTGGAAGTGCAAAGGATGATAGGAGACAGATACAAGTTGCAAAAAAGGAAGTTCTGATTAAATATTAAGGAAAAAAACCGCAATGATAGTGGTTAAAGAATGGAACAGGCAGTTCAGATTGGTCTCTTTGGATACTGTTTTGTTTTGGTTTTGTAATTGGTTTGTGGTTTTGATTTAATGGCATGGATCATTGCAGTTGTATTGTTAAGCATCTATTGACAGGAGTCTGCTGATTTCAGTGGACAATTTTGTCTGAATGCGAATATTCTCCCCACACACATTCTGCTTTTGAAGAAGAACTGTGAAGGCTTGTAAAGGAAGACTATGTCCTCAGCTTGTGATTTCATCTTGGAATGTGTTTATCCAGACAGAATAAAGCTCACTTTCTGTTATTTTTAATGTCATAATTACCTAAAGCAGCAGTGCTTTAGGCTGTGCCAATTTCTGTCCAGAATAGGTAATGTCTTTCTGTTTGAAGTATTTACTGATACTTCCCCATAATTTTATCTAGAAAATATCTCTGTATTGGTAATTGTCAAGATATATACATAAAAAAACTGTCCAACATCAGTGGCCAAGTTTGAAAGATGTTAATCAGCTATACAAGTATCTACAGGACCCATGTACTTAAGGTATGTTTCAAAGCCCAGAATAGTAAAGAGAAGTTTTATTATTAATTTTACTGAAAGAAGAATCAGACCTTTAGGGGATGAGTTTGAACTAGCTAAATGATGAAAAAGAAGATTTTCTTTGCTCCCTCAAACCATGTTGAAATAAAACATACATGAAGTATTTCCAGATCAGTAGGTATAATAAGAAAGCAGATGAGTGAGAATACACATTAGATTTCAGAGTAATTTAAAAGTGTATTTCTTCTTTGACCTTGTTTTAATTTGTCACAAAAAGTTTTAAAAATGCATCTACTTCTGCAGAATGCTGTAAGCGTTTCCATTTCCCTCCTTTCCCACCCCAATGAGGAAAAGTGATATACTTGTAGCTCTCCATGCTTATTGACACAGAGGGGATGGAATACTTTGAAATTCTCTAGTTTTCCATTTTCAAATGTTTTCTTTAACATATTAAATGATTAATTGAATTACATTAACTCCACAAACATTTGATGGTTGAAAATGTACCAGCAGAAACACTGGCTCTAAAAAAGATTTAAAAAATAAGTTAGAGTGCAAAATCTCAGCTATAGGTGCCTTTGCCACATGCAATTGTTTAGTCTGTTCCTTCCCCCAACAGATCCTTCCTGGCTCACAGCTCTCTAAAAGTTATATTCTTCTTCTTTTCTTTCTCATTTGCCTGGACAATACAGCAAGGTTGTTTGTTACAGTTTGGTTTGGGGTTTTGTTTTTTTTGTTTATTTATTTGTTTGTGTTTTTTTTTTCATGGCAGATTAGTTGTATTGATGAAAACATGTATAATGCAATTCTAGGAAGGGCATTAGTCATAAAATATTCCCTTCTCCAACAGCTGAGAGTTGATGACACTCGAGTTCAGGTTGAAAATATTTTAAAAAGACTAGCTCATACATTGTACATCCACAGCATTAAAATAGTTTCAGCTCATGAAAAATACACTCAGGTGAATAATCTTGTTGATAGGAGAAGGAGAAACGTTTTCCACATAAACGTGTGCAGGACAAGGGCTTCCAGAAGCACAGAAGGAAGAATATAGTTTGTGCATTGAAAATAAAGAAAGGGCATATTTTTCTTTCCTTAATCAGCTCTCTCATGACTGCATCTTATCTGACTTCTTTTCACTGTGTGCCGATGAAAAGATATGCACAGTGTGCAGGAGTTTGCTTCCTTATCTTGGAGTCTTCTGTCACCAAAGGCTACGCTGTACCAGGAATACTGCGATCCACTGCATAGCATGCATCATAACTTGAGTTTGTCAGTAACATCACTGATGAAAAAAATACTAACACTACTTTTTAGGCATAAATTCTAGTTAGTTTTCATCACAATCCATCTCCTCTGTATTGCAAGGATTTCCGGGACAAGACAGGCAGCAAGGGATCTCATTGAAGCAGAAACTCTATATATAGTTGAATAAGTTCCATATTTTAAGATATGTAGTTGTGGTGGGTTAACCTTGGCTGGATGCCAGATGCCCACCAGGCCCCTCTATCACTCCCCCATAAGCAAAATAAAGGGGAGAATAAGATGAAAAACTCGTGGGTCAAGATAAAAGCAGTTTAATTAAAGCAAAGGCCAAGGCCACACACAGAAACAAAAGGTAAACAAAGATGTTATTCTCTACATCCCCTCAGTAAGCAATGTCCAGCCACTTCCCAGGAAAGCAGAGCTTCAGTGTGCGCAGCAGCTGCTCCTGGAGACAAACAAATGCCCCCCTCCTCCTCCCTGCCCCTGGCTTTCATGGCTGAGCTGAGGTCACATGGTATGGAACAGCCAATCCGGGGCAGCTGTCCCGGCTCCGCCCCCTCCCAAGCTGTGTGACACACACCCTGCTGGCTGCCAGGGTGACACTCAGCACTGGGAGGGTGCTGTGGGGATACTGACTCCATCTCAGACAGACCCAATATGTTAAGTGTGGATGCCTTATAGTGTTTTGGTTTATAGAGACAATGTGGTGATGGAACTTGACATTGTACTCAGCAAGTAAGAAGATTTGAGCAGAATAGTAAGGCAAGACCTCTTATAAAACCCTTGATTAAAAAATTACAAAAGGGATTTACTACTGGTAACCTGTCATGCTATGATCAGGGTCTGACAAATGGAAACAAATTAAGCAGATAAGAATGCACAGTTACCTTGAATGTCATATTCTTAGAACTGAGCTCAATTCTTAATTCTCCAAGTATCTCCATGAGATGCTGTCTGTTCTTAGGGTATGCTTATGATTAATTTCAATAGGCCCCATCCCCTTCAGTTTCTCATTTTGTACTACAGTAAATGCCTAGCCATATGGTGTTTTTTTAATGGAATACACATTTGATAATCTCTGTTCATTTATATAGATTTCCTGAGATGTATTTTAAAAGTGAACACATCAGAATACATTTGTTAAAGAGAAAATTCACTACTAATTCTAGGCATATATGTAAGGAATGCTTTTTAGTAACTAAAATATATATAAGCTGTGCTACACTTATTTTATATAGTGAAACTGTGTTTGCTACTATATTCCTAATTTTAGAAGAATCTCCTTTGCATTTTAGAAATCCCATGCTAAAAATACTTTTTACCTTTCAAGTTTTCCCTGAATTGCCATTTTGGACTGCCTTCATAAAAGGCAGGAAGCAAAAAAGCCTTAGAAATACAGATATAATATTTCTTTGAGAAATTGCTTTTAAACAGATAGGATGTGTCATCAGCATGCAGTCCTTCGAGTTCTGAAATTTAATCAGATACAGATTTAAACTCATGTCTTGGTCTGTTATCACAAGAGAATAGTTCTTAGGTGCACATGCATGTTTCTTGTGCTTTTAAAGATATGCTTCACATATTTGCCTTCACTGTGACAACTTTTGTGGCTATTCAATGGTGATCATTTCTGTTTCACAGCAGAGTGAAAAAATAAAGGGAAAGCTTAAGAGATCCCTCAGAAACAGGCTCTGCTGCTGCTGACGGAGGTCACAGCATAAGCTATTTGCTACAGAAAGAAACAATAATAAGACCATCATTCTCATAACAGTCATAAAACTGTCGCCTTTAGCACTGGGGATCACTGAGGCCCTTGTAAATGGACAGAGAAAACACAGCAGGTGGAAACTTCCAGAGAAAATTAGGGTCAGAATTCGCATAGCTTTCCTATCAAATAAAAATCAATCAAAAATCTTCCAAAATGTTGAAACTTCACCCTAAGATGTTTATGAATTATATCATCAGAGAGCTCATTGGTGCCGAAAGAGGATGTTAAGTTGATCAAAGAAACCTGTTGATACTAGTCCTGCCAAAGGTATATACATGGGACTCCAGAAGAAGTATCTGGTCAACAGAAAGTGCCGTCAGTTTAGATGCGAAATACCTCACCAAACTACCTGTGTGTAAGTTACATATTGTAAGCAAGTTACTTCTTTTCATTCAAACACTCTGATTTCTCTCTGATTCAGTAAACATTATTGAGATTAATGGGTTCTGTCTAATCTTCTAAAGACAATCCCAGAGAAAACAAAACCACACAGCCTCTAAGAGGATATGCTGAAGTTTAATGGCTGAACACTGAATTGCACACAACTCTCAGTCTTGTCAATGTTCATGGACAAAAGTATCGCTCCCTAGGAGTTGTGCTGTTCTCAGGCTGTGAAGATTAGATGATGTACATTCATTTTTCACAAAAAAGAAGCCTGTTTCATTCACTACCAAGACTGACTCATCTCATGGAGTGTCTTGCAAAATGTTTTTGAAAATACAATTTTCATTGTAGCCCATTATACAAAAATACTGGATAAAACTCAAATTTGGCATTATCTTATTACTAAACACAGATCATGCTTAAGAGGTATAGCTGTGCTTTATATAAAGAAAGGAAATTTTAAAATATATGAGAGAAAAAAGACAATTAATGTGGTTGTTTGAAAACAGCAGATTAATGATGTATGCCCATTAGGATCACCACAATTCTAGCAAAAAAAATAATGTTTATGGGCAAATCATTGAACTGAAACCATAATCAAAACATCAGTCAGAAGATAAGGTCTTCTGTGAAATAGATGAAGTCAGTTGGCAGAGAACCACCTACAGAACCATGATATCAACACCAATACATACAAAGAGGAAACTCTGACAGAGATCTTCAGGGATTCTATTTAATGCCTCGTGTCTGAATAAAACTGAATTTGCGGATGTATGTATATATATATATATATATAATCATGCATCTTACAAAGGCATCGCTAATATTTTTTCCAGTATTGGAACCAATCTAAGATTTTAAAAGTACAGTGAGTTCTATGTGCCATAAGAGGAACCACACGGGTGGCTACTGATATTTGATAATCTGAACAAATAATGAATGACATGGAAAGTAAGTAGTTTTGAAAAGGTGTGGCACCACAAACTACTTCTTGAAAAAGCCTCCCAAAGCCAACACTTTATGGATTCCGGGTTTCCTACTCTAATAATTTCTTATCCTCATTTCATGGCAACATCAGCAGAATCATAGAAGCACTTAGGTTGGAAAAGACCCTTAAGATCAACTGAGTCCAACCGTTAACCTAACACTGCCAAGTCCACCACTAAACCATGTCCCTAAGCACCAC
>NW_010121419.1:20341-36379 GCF_000699245.1 Pterocles gutturalis
ATCCCTCCAGGGACAGTGACTCAACCATTTCCCTGGGCAGCCTGTTCCAATGCTTGATAACCCTTTCAGTGAGGAATTTTTTCCTAACATCCAATCTAAACCTCCACTGGTGCAACTTGAGGCCATTTCCTCTTGTCCTACCACTTGCTGCTTAGGAGAAGAGACCAACAGTCACTTAGCTACAACTTTCTTAAAACTGTTAGTAAAAAACAACACCGAGAGTTAGGTCATGAATCTGCACCTCAGTTTTCCATTTACATGGCTGAGATGGAGACAAATTTCTAGTTAATAAAAATGCTTGCAAGTTACATACAAATTAAATTTTCAGTCAAAATACACTGAAAAACTCAGATGAAGAGTGAGAGTCTGACCCACACCTTTCCTGGCTAATTAGAAAATCTCAGAAAGCTGCAGTATATCTGCTCCACAGCAAAAAAGTTACTATGAGCATGATAAGCTATTGGAAAATGTTAGAGTGGTTAAAATACCTCACAGAGAAAGTGATGGGAAGCAGAGAACACTCAAAGGGAGTTATACTAATTCAGATAAAATCCCATCAAACTCCAAGTAAGAGTTTCAGCTATAGAGAAATAGAAAATGGACTTTCGGCCATGGAGTACAGAAAAATCACATAATGGGTAATCTAAGATTAGGGAAGAAAGGGAAAAAACAGGAGGTACAAAATAAGAGATGGCTGCTGAGAGATGTTCAGAAAGAAACAGTTAATTTTTGAGACTAGCTCATTCAGTCAGGTAGGCGGTGAAAGTGACAGGCAGTGCTTACTGCTGTGTATTTTTTGGCTGAGTTCAACAGGCAACCTTTCTGATTGATGTGGTGAATTTCTATAGTATGACAATATTTTCAGTAAAAACAACAGCTTTATATTGTAAAAACTGCTATTCAAAGAGAAGCTCTCATATATGAAGTTGATAAAGCAATTTTATTATGTGAGGGTTTTTTCTTGCCTCATGTATAGAATATTCCCTTGCTCTGCTCAATGGCTAATTTAAAAAACAGAACAAAACAAACAGAAAAAACCCCCAAAAAACCTCAGTGAAAATCCACCTTTTTTTGAGATAACATTTAAATTCCCAATCTCGCAATTTCACATGTGTTTTAAACACCATTGTGACCAGTCTGGTGTATGAATACACAATATTTAACATTATGTAAACTACTTAGTACTTAAAATCGCTATTTTTAGGAGAAAAATGAAGGGATCCAGAAACAGACTATAATGAAACCAAATATTCAGTGAAAACTAGCAGTGCTTTGCTTCTTGATTTACAAGTTTTGGTACAGGACTGTAAATGCTAGACATCTGTACTATTTCCATTTCCCAAGCAGTAACTAAAATTGTTGATGAAGTTGAACTTCGCATCCACTTTAAATTTCCCAAAGCAGTGAAACTCTGCCAGTTTCTGAATTTCAGCCAGATGTGATATGTGGCTTGCCCCCAGGATCTCTTGGATTTTTCACTGCCTGATTTAACACAGCCAAAAACCTATTTCTGTTATGTGTTTGGAGAATCCAACTTGTTCCAACCCAGAACTAAGTCTGCAACCGAGCAGTTTACTGCTTGCATATGTCTTTATCCTGCTCCTTATTCAGAGAGAAGGTTGAGGGGGACAAGAAGAATGCCATCTCTCCTTATTTAAGGTAGAAAAGGAAGGGGGAAAAGTGTGAGTAATTCTTAAATTTTTTTTCTACATTGACAAATGAAGGCTAGATCAGAACACACTTGGTACACTGCCTCATTGACAGACAAAATATTCTCAAGTACAGTTCACTATTCTGCCACTTTTCAACAGCAAAAAGTCTCATTCTTTTTACTTAAAGTACCTTGCAGTGCTGAAAGACAGAAGAATCAAAGCACTCAGTGCTTCCTGAGGGCTCAAGGATATGGGAGGAACAGAGTGTGTCACAGCTTGAAAAAGAAGGAAATTTATTGTCTCCTTCTTCAGTGTTGCAAGTGATAAAGCTACTGGCCTGATACTGAATAAGTTCAAAACTTTTCTGACAGCATTGTAAGTCATGGGAAGAGCTGGCCTGAAACATTTTGTACATTATTTGTGTGCCATAGCACCTAAGAAGAGTAATCACAGAAAAGGATTTTGTTGTGCTAGACTTTGTTCTAGCATAGGACAAATGTGTAAAAAGTTCTTCTCTGGACTGTGATTCCTTTTGTCCCAAAGTAAATCCTTATATGCTGACCAGAGATAACAAATCAACACAATCATACTGCAGTCCTTATTAGCATACCAGATTTGATTTTTAGGATGATTCAAAACCCTGAAATGTAGCAAATAGAAATGGAATACATAGGAAAAATGAAGCCTCTTTATCCATAAAGATCCTACATTAATTTAAAAATGCAGACCCAAAGCATACATACCAATTCAAACATGTTTCTATAAGCATTCTCTCTAGGGTCAGATCTACTGCAGCCCATCAAAATGTTTTCATGTATGTGAGGAGGTTAGAGCCCAAAGATGATATTATACCAGGAGCCAGAAGGTGGTGGTTCTGTGACTGGGTGTTATCCTGCAGAGGCCTTTCGTCAGAGGCAGTAGAAATTGGTTAGATGGATTCTACGACAGACAAGGTCATTCTGAACTGGGAGACTGCTTCGCTTGGGAAAAAAAGCAGTTTTTGTAAGTGCTGCCAGAGGGGCACAAAGAGGCTGAAAAGGAAAAAAAGTAACCATGAGTTCATGTCCACTGTTTGCTTAATAAAGAGGGGCTTAGTCAGCCATTGTCATGTCTGCTGAAGGGGAACTTCATGGTCCTTCCTTGCGTCATTCTTCACCACCTGGTGACAAAAACTTTTCCCAGAAAAGGAAAGACTAAGAGTTCAGGCAATATGTTCATGACAAAACAGAGCAGGTGGAGAGGTAGACTCAGCTATAGCTTATCAGCAGAATTCTCTGCTCTTTTAGGTACAGTTTCCTACAATATCATTCTGAAAGTAGACCATAGGCATTTTATTTTTTAGTTTACATGGTTTAGTTCTGTATGAGAAACTGTAGGCTCTTTGATTCTCTTACATAAAACAAACCATGTGTTAGAGAAAGTAGTAAAAAAGCAGAGAAGACACCATAGGAAAACAGTCCAGACTTGCTCAGCAATGTGCACACCATGAAAGACTTGCATTGGAAATGACAGAAAAGCATACATTAATCTGTAAACCTCTCTCACTATGAGGTCTAAAAAAGCAACCTATTCTGCCTCAAAATAACATTATACAAGGTCTAAAATAAATATATTAGGTAGCTTAGCAACCACAAATATTTATATATACATAAGTCTGGTCTGTCAAAATATCACGGAAATTGTATACCATGAAAAATGTTTTATAGACAGACAAAATTAGTCTTGTTGTGCAGGGTTGCCATAATTACCATTCATGGCAGAGTGGAAGTGTTGTTTAGGTAACTGGCAATAAGTCCTAAATGCCTGATAGTCTTAAGCTAAAAACAAGTTGTGCAAAGAGATGTGCCTTGATTGATACTGCCTAGGCCAGCAACATTTGCTGAAATATTGAAATAGTCTGTGCCAAACAGAAAGTCCTGGATCACCTAATGGAAAGCCTGTTCTGACATGATAGAAGAGCTGCAATATGTACCTTGAATGAGAATCAAGTAGTCGCAAACATTGCTATTTCTAGTTCTAGTAGACAGTGACTGGCCAAGATTTAATTGTAGCAAATGTTTCCAAAGTCAGTCCTCAGCTCACTTTTCATCAGAAATAAATTTTCATCCTGAAGCATTTTGATTACTAGGTTCTAGCTATTCATCTACCATGCACTGAGTGTCCTGTTCCTTGACATAAATAGATTTATATTAGTTAAGGATGTTTATATAAGCTGTTACCTTAATAACCAGTAACTTAAAAAAATAGTTAAATAGTTAAAACTAGGAAGGGAAGAATTCAACTTATGTAGTGATGGGTAAGAAGCAGGATACTGAGTATAAGACCCGTACTCGACTTTGCAAGTGGAAGATATTTAGATCACAGAATTATAGAACAACCCAGGTTGTAAGGGATCTTGAAAGATCTGGTCTACCATTTCATGGGAAAGGGAGCCTAGGTGAGGTCAGCTAGCACTCTGTCCAATCACATCTTGGACAGCTCCAGTGATGGGACTCCACCACATCCCTTGGGAGGTTGTTGCAGTGAATGACTGTTATCACTGTAAAAAAAAAAATTCTTATATTGATATTAAACGTCTCCCAGTGCAACTTGTACCACTGCCCTTTGTTTTCTCTATGCGGTTGCTTGTGAAGAGAGAGCCTGTCCTCTTTGTAGCTGCCCTTTTAGTAATAGGACACTGTGATGAGGTCTCCCTGAGCTTTCTCTTCTCCAGGGAGAAGCAAGCAATCTATCTCCTTCAGTCTTTCCTCATAGGGCAGGTTCTCCATCCCTTTGATCATCTTTGTGGCCTCCTTGGGACCCTCTCCAGTCTGTCCATGTCTTTCTTGAATTGTGAGGACCAGAAATGAACACAGTACTCCAGGTGTGACCTGACAAGTGCTGAGTAGAGTAGGAAAGCTCTGAGTAGAGTGGGAAGATGAAGATGGCGATTTTAGAAATTGGCACTATCATTCCAGAGGATTGAACTGGGACACAAAATCCACAGAGTTCAGTATAAAGGTGAAAACATCCACAGCTCCCAGCTTCAATGTCTTCTTTTCAAAGGCAGAAGGTCCATGAACAGATTCAGCTCAAAGGTCATTACAATATATTCTCCCTTCATAGACAGGACAACTCCTGCTCAATATGGCTTGAATGAACCAGTCCAGCAAGATGCACCTTCACTGTGCAGGGAAACAAAGACACATCCCACAGGTGCCTTCATGACAGCCACAAATATAGGCTACCTGTGTTGCCTAACACATAACTTATACTTGCTTGAATTACAGATAAATCCTAAAACTTTTAAAAATCTTTTGTACTTTGACAACAGCAGTAGAACTAATTAACCATTGCATAAATCTTTTTCTGCAAGGTAGATTTCTAATTTGGAGTTTGATATATTTTGGCTTTTTTATTATTATTTCTTGCTTTTACTAGCTTTAGAATGCTGCCATTCACCAAAATTGGAAATTATCGCAACAATCTAAATTTTCACATAGTAAAAATATTTATTGCCCTCAGGCACAAAATATTTTGTCATTTGTTCAAAATTTCATTTAAATGAGAAATATGATCAACATTTAATCATTTCTTTAGAAAATAGCATTCAGACATGCCAAATTTTCAATGAACTTATTCATACTGATTCTAATAAGCTGAACAACTTGTTTTGGCTGCAGCTATCTTTTTCCATATGGAAGTGCTTCTACTAGCTTTCTTCCAGATTATGTGGTTGAGAGGAGGATGTGGAGAAAAGTCCTGTGTTGTTTTTTTGGCACGGATTCATTCTGGGGACTGAAACATGCAATGCTCTCAGTAAGCCCAAATCCCGAGGGCACATTTTGGCACTATGACAACCAAATCTTTACCTTAACAATCTGTGTCTAAATTCACAAAGTATATAACAGATTTAAGGATGCATCCACTTTACACGAAGCATATATCTGCAAAGACAGCATATATTTTCACTTAGGTGTATTGCACTACAGCCACTTCTTCAGTGTTATGGACAAAGGTAATTTTAGCAAGGTGAGGAAGGAAGACACTGCTGACATTTCTGCAAAGAGACGACGCAGATCAGTGCAATGAAAAGAAAACTGGATGTAGTAGAGAGTAAAATAAAATTACTGTCTATGAAAAGAAAAACTTGTTTTCTAACTACCTACCTAAATCAAGAGAAAAAAAATTACCTTTTGTACCAAATAAAAATAATATTACTAAGAAAAATCCATAGTTAGGGTACAATATCACAAGCAACGTTTAAGTCCTTCTAAGGCTCAGCTACCACCAAAAGGAATATTTCTTACCTCTCCATAGCTTCAAACACAAATTTATGCAACCCCTTCTGTGCCAGATCAATAATGTGATTGACTGAAAATAGGTCACTTATTTTATTAAATTCATTTTCAGTAGCTGAGTCATGGCCACACAAGCAGCAGCACTAGCAAAAGGAAGTAGTGGTAAAGTACAGCTAGGACTGGGGAAGACAGGACTCCACTGGAAAAAGCACCATCTAAAACTGGTTTAACCTGCTTGCAAAACTTCAGTCACAGAAATGAATGGTCAAAGGATGTGAGTGAATATAACATCAGAGAATAAAACTTTGTGCTTTCCAGAGGATTTTATACTCGGATAAAATGTCAGAAATGTTTTCATTAATCCAGATTTGATATATTGTAGAAGAACTTTAAATCGTCCATTCTAATCACAGTCAGGGACTTGTTTATTTGAGCTGCCCTTAGCAACCAATGCACCGAGCTAAAAGTCTTTGAGAGAAGAGCTGGTTGTGCTCTTGGCTGTTAGCCTGAATGAGCACCAGGCTCTTGTCTTTGCTCTGACCATCCGTCCAGGACACTGATCTTCCCTTCACACAGACCCAATGCATAGTGGAGACGTTAGGACAGAAAATGTTCACTAAGAAGAATTTCTTGTTGAACAAAGACTTTTCTATGGCCTATATGACAACATTTGCAGACATCAGAAGAAGAAATTGAGACTGGAGTTGATTAGGCAAAAGGTAAACAATTTGCATCTGTAGTCATCCTTGAATAAGAGATTTCTGTGTCACCTCCTCATTTTCTTCTTCAGATTTTTAATTATCAACTGTCACACTACAAGGAACAGAGTAAGCATTAGTAGGTGAAGGAGATCATCTTGAAAAGGCCAATCCCAAATG
Organism: Pterocles gutturalis; assembly: GCF_000699245.1. Lineage (NCBI taxonomy): Eukaryota > Metazoa > Chordata > Aves > Pterocliformes > Pteroclidae > Pterocles > Pterocles gutturalis. The sequence continues at coordinate 27,152 of NW_010121419.1, forward strand.
AAATAAATCTTGGTAGAACAGAGAACTATAAGGAGAAGAACACCTTGTAGATGACCAGACGATATCTGCTATGCACAAATTTCTGAAACATACATGAAAAAACAGTTGTGGAACCAGAAAAGAGAATAAAGCAATGAAGTTCAAATAATTTTCTAAATGTCCTGAGTTATCTCAACAGTTTATTTAAAAAATATATAGAATCATTCAGATTACCTTGTATAATTGTTTTAACAAAATGAATACAAAAAAATGAAGCAATTTTCAAGAACTCGAACAGACTTCTTAAAGGTTTATGTGTACAGACCCACAAAATGAAATATAAAAGAAATAGGGGAAATTAATAACAGACACAAAAGCCAGTCTACTGAAGGAATAAACTTTTACAGGCAATAAGAAAAAGGAAAAGCAAAAAAAAACCCAAACCACCCTTGCTAAAGAATAACTCTTTAAAGTATATTTCATGTGCATCAAATCAAATTACACTTAACTGAACAGCATTCATATGTGTATATGGACTAGAAATAGCTCTGTAACTAATGGTGGTAGAAGTGCAAAAGCTTCAAAGACTATGAACAATTTCTTGAGCTTTTGAATCCTAGCAAAAGCTTATCTGAGGTATTTTGAGTTACTTCTGCATCTGTAAAACTGAAGAGAAAACCTCTGAAGAACAGCCTCCCTTGTGAGAATTTCAGACTTCTTTTTTGGTCGGCTTAAAACACTGGGATGGTTTTTCAAATGTCTTAATTTTTGGCCTGAACTCTGAACCTGGGAAGGACAATGGAAAAAACTCTCCTACTTGCTTCAGTGAGAGGGAATGAGACCCTGTAGAAAGCATTTTAGAAAAATTCTATACACTGTGAGAATGTTTTTCAGACATTTCAGCACTCTTTGTAACATCAGCCTTTTCTCTTCAGGTTTGAGTAACTTTCCAGACAAAGACAAAACGGGCATAGAACTTTTCATTTGCTTTAAAAGCTTCTCCATTCTCCATGTGCTTAACTTGACTTTGTAAAGTCGATGTACTAAAAGTTCCTCAAATTACATAATACTAACAGATCCTAAAGTTCATTACATAAATCTTCAATTTTTTTTGCTCAGAAGGTGAACTCAAAGTTTAAAGTTTAAACACCTGCAGTGTTTTCCCCTTTCTTTCTCTTTGAGGTCAGAAAAATAGCTGGACACATGCAAAAAAGGTACACCTATTAGAACCCACAAGTAAATGGTTATTTAAGAAAAAAAAATCAATTGTCAAATATCATGATCAAACATAATAAGTTCCTGAAGCCATTTCTCTGTGAAAATAAATTGTTTCCTTTTAAAACTTTTTATTCAATAAAACATGTGATGAATTCCATGTAGGGAACTTGGCAAACACATAAGTATCGCATGTCATTTTATGGCACAGGTCTTACTTTCTTCAAGTAGGAAGTCAGATGCAGCTTAGGCTGTATGAGCTGAGCTGTCTGCAAGTAACTATCATACAGAAGCAGATTCAGAGACAATATGCACAGCTGAACCAGTACATATTTCCAGGCCAGCAGAGTTGTGGCTGAACGCCAAAGGGGCAAATAACATCAAAGCAATTTACAAGCTGAATGGGGTGAATGATAATGATCTACAGCAGTGTTTTCACCTTGTAGTGCGGGAGACAGCCCAGTCCCTACAAGCAGCTGGCATCCGCAAGGTCCAAAAACACTTCAGGTGGTGGCGATTCACATTGGTTATTCTGGAATAGGTCGCGGCAGAGACAGATTACTTCAGCTGTGTCCTGTTGTGGGTTAACCCCAGTGGGTAGCTAAGGCCCACAGAACTGCTCACTCAATCTCACCAAATGAGATGGGGAGAGAGTTGGAAGGGCAAAAGCGAGAAAAATCATGGTTTGAGATAAAGACAGTTTAATAGGGAAAACGAAGCTGTGCCCACAAGCAAAGCAAAACACAGAATTAATTCACTACTTTCCAGCAGCAGGCAGGTGTTCTGCCATCTCTGTAAAAGCAGGGCTCCATCATGTGTAACCACTACTTGGGAAGACAAACACCATAACTCCGAACGTTCCCCTTTCCTCCTTGTTTCCTCCAACTTTTATTGCTGAGCATGACATCATATGGTATGGAATATCCCTTTGGTTGGCCGTGGTCAGCTGTGTCCCCTCCCAAATGCCTGTGCACCCCCAGCCCGCTCACTGGCAGGACAGTGTGAGAAACAGAAAAGGCCCTGACACTGTGCAAGCACTAGCTAAAACATCAGTGTGTTATCAACACCGTTTTGGTCACAAATCCAAAACACAGCACATTACAAGCTATTATGAAGAAAATTAACTCTGTCCCAGCCAAAACCAGCACGTCCCCAGTTCTCAAATGCAATGCACCCAGAGAAGCACTCTCAAATTTCTCAGCATGAGAAAAGCATATCTTGAGTCAATATTTGGGTATTGAGAAACAAAAACAACAGCAAAAAAGAAACAAACATTTACACACTTAGAGAAAACACCTTTTCTCCCCCTTTCCCAGGCTGAACTTCACTCCCATACTCATCTCCAGGCCCCATTCACAGTCTCAGCCTCACTTTTTCACCACAGAAACCTCTCCTCCACTCCTTGATATCTCCAAGATGCACTCAGTCCCTTCAGTGAGACAACAAACAAGCAGTGTGTGCAGCCAGGACACAGTGGTTTCCTTCTGCTGCTCCTTCCTTCCCACTTTTTTCCTGTGACTCAGTGTGGGTCCTCCCCAGGCTGCACTCCCTTCAGGAAAGTACATACTCTGGCGTGGGCTCATCCACAGGTCTTGGTCCCTTTGGGGATATATCTGTGCCAGAAGCTTGCCTGATGGGGTCAGCTTTGGCCTGTGGTGGGCCCATTGTGGATCTGTCTGGAACCAGCTGTGTCAGGGCAGCCCGTGACCTTCTCCCACAAAGGCCACCCCTGAAACCCCCTCGAGCTCCCAAAACCTTGCAACCTACACCTAATATGGTTATGTATCGTTACACTGTGTGGTTTGTCCATTCCTCTTTGCTGGTTTCCCTTAGCCCAAATAGATAAATGCTCCCTCCATCAGGAACTGAATAGTATAGAATACTGAGTAATCAATTTCACAATTTCCAAATGTTATATCAATGTACATGTGGAAATTTCACCTAGAAATCATAATGTTCCTGCAGAGAAAGTTCCAACCCATCTGACAAACATCACTGTATTTTCTCACATCTTTAACCTGTCATAAGTGCAATAAAAAATAATTTTCTCTGAAGGTTTTTGAGGCTTCTCTGCACTATTAGTATAATGCTGCAAAACTCTGCCTGGTTTAATATTGCCATTATCATAAACAATGCCTAGTCTCAGAGCATTCAACATTTGAATCAGGGACTTATTTGGGTTGAAAAGAATGTTCTTATAACATGAAGTAATGGCAAAAGTCTTCCAGGTAACTCTGATATTAGTAAATCTGGAATCATGCTTTTCCAAACGTCTGGACTTTTGTGATTTTGCCATCACTAAAAACCTATTTCTATAACACCTCAGATAACATGTCTTGGTTATTTAAATAGATGTCTGAATTGCTACTGGGTTGCTGTGCTCTGCATGCATTTTTTTTTATTAAATCTTATTTTTTAAAGGAATATACTTCTACTGTAATATAGGTAAATGACACTCAAAATCTTCAAGGACAGTGATTACTAGTCCCATTCAAAGACACAGTACAGTTGCTCAATTCAGAGCAAGTATTAGAAATGTCCCAGTCTTCTTTTTCTTTCATTTCTGAATTTGCTAGGAAATCAGAGTATGTTTCATAATCTTCCGACTGAACACTACAATCCAGTAATTTTTGTGTTATTGCCAGAACAAGGTTCCTCTGAGAATAATTTTTACAGTCTGTAGACAGTCCTGCCTGATAAGGTCATAAATAGAAAGGTTCTACTTTATACAAATAAGGAAGAACTACCTTTCATTGTTGACTGTGATATTTAAAATACAGGGAAGGATTGTTATTCAAAAATCCTGTTTCTATGCTGATCACATTCTCAAACACATGCAATTTAAGCCACAATTACATTTAATATGCAGATACAGTTACGGTTTAATAAAAGTACACAGCTCAGCAAGGCAAAAGAGAATACGCCATTTTTCAATAACTAGCATTTAAAATTGAGAGAGTGATACAAATTATTGTTATACGACATTATACAAGTACATAAATGTACCTAGTTACAAATTAGGAAAAATGCAACTGATAAGATGGACAGAAAGCAATACTGACTTATCATACAGACTTTCTAGTTTTGGAGGGAGGACACAATACAAGAATAGGTTTGTGGGCATTTTAGGACAAGAGCTAATGGGGCACAGTTCTGCTCTTGCCTCTGTGTTCTTTTTAAATCACAGGACAGTTACAAAAAGTAACATTTTCAAAACTAACTAGTGCGTTTTGACTGTTCAACTCAAGCTTCCTGATATTATCACGCTTCATATTACAGTGATGTCAGAAAACCAAGTCCCTGAGAAGCATCTCAGCTACTTAAATACTCCATATCAACCACTTGAGAGTAAATACTTCAGATCACTATCGTGTGAATAGTATTACTTCCTTTTTTCCTGTTTGTCAGCATCATCTTCTTAGTCTCTGAACTCCTTGGAGAGGAGTTATTTCTTGCTATGTATTTTGCAAAGTTCTTGTCACAGTGGGGCCCTGACCTTCTTAGGACTTCTGTTTTCTTCAGTATGATTAATTACAATTAGCAGTTACAACAATAACAGAAACACTTTGATGTTCCATTCAAGACCCAAAGACAGATAGGAACTTTCATTTGGATTTGTAACGTGGGGTTTGATCAGTTAAAAAGTAATCTACAAAAATCTATCTGGAGGGTAAAATAAATTGATTCCACATTTGTCCTGTCACATAAAACTGCTGTAGACATTGCCATATGAAAACCAGTCCAGATTCATGTTAATTTCTGATTTGGCATAAGGCACCATTGGTTAATCTCGGTGGTGGCAATTGAGAATTTTACACTAGGAGATCCCTAATTTAAGACATTTGTGAGCTCTGAACCATGCAAAAGTACTCAGAAATTTATGCCATTTTATGTAGTTAAAATACTGTATTCCTTTAAAATAGCCTTTCAAACAATTTTTTTTAAATTCTTTATTTATTTTTTAGTATAAATTAGTTCATGGTAAGGTGTGCATTTTAGCATCTGTAAAAATGTCAATAAAATCTGCATTAGTCTGAGGAGATATATATGCTCTCAAGAATTTTCTACAAATCACAGCATCTACTCTGAATCCCTCCAAAAATGCTTTGCAGGAAAAAAATATTAAAGAGAACAGGACAAAATATTCAAATGTTACAGTCTGTTGACCAATATACACACTGTAACTAATAGACATGGGATCTAACTTTGGCTTGTGGGATTTTGTACCACCTACTTCAGTGAGAACAACATTGTATTATCATTAAGATACATAATTGTATAAATTATCTTGATTAATTAATTAGCTTAGTAATAACTCTGACATTGCAGAGAAGGAAAAATTCAGAGCCATTTTACTATGAGAAACATTCACACAGAGCAATTCCTTCCAAGTTACTTTGTGTACTGTGTCAGTGAAGTGCAGTAATTTACAAACAGGAGTATCTCAGTCTCCAACATAGTTTCTTTTGAAATGGTAACTACAGGTAAACAGGAGAAACCAGTGTTTATAGTTCCAGCTATGTCTGTTGCAAATAATGATGCTTTGAAAAATAATCAAACATTCTGAAGAAGTTTATAAATTTACTTGGCAAAGTATACATGCTAAAATAAAATACTTTATTTTCCTACATAGGACACAAATTCAAAGTGTTGCTTAGAGAAGCCTGTAAAAGAACATGATTCCTAACACATCTCTTCTGTAAGCTATCTCTGGTAAAAAGATTATGACTGCATCTCATTGCAGCACGTTATCATCATCATCCATTACAATATTTGTCTCAACATTTTAAATATGTTTCCCAAGCAACCTTCTACAAAGGGTTTTGCTGTGATAGATCATCAAAACCAAAAAAAGAAAGAGCTAAATGCATGTTATGGTTTGTTTGTATGACTCCAGCTCAAATAAAATGTCACTGTAGATTGTACAAATCACTATGAACAAATACAGTCTTCAAGCCTGGTGTAAAACTGTCCCAGATAAGACTCTAAGACTATCAAATGCAGCTTTGGGACACGTTTTTGTCCCCTTCATCTTTAAGCTCATAGCTCAATCCAATTATCCACAATTTAGCCTCTGCCAGTGATTTGTGTACACTTGTGTTGCAGAGGAGGATTTTTTTGTATGACACAAGCGTGAAATTTTAGCTTACAAGCCAAAAACATCTTCAAAAGAAACCCGTGAAATGAAGTAGTAAAAGCATGAGACAGGACTCTATGATACAAAAAAATGACAAAAAACCCCAAACAGTTTATAACCACATATATAAACTTTCACCTAAATGATAACTTCTTTTAACAGAAATCTGCAAAGCACAATTTGCCTATTTTGTTCATCGGTAAAAACCCGAACAAACAAACAAACAACCCCCCCCCAAAAAAAACCCCAAACAAACCCAAACAAACAACAAAAACCAAAAAATTGTATGTAAAATGTTTTCTTCCAAGAAGAACAGGACTGAAGAAAATTTTGGGTGGAGCTATATAAAGTTCTGAATTCTGGAGCAGAAAACACTGGGACTTAAAACAAGTCAGCAGTTTTCCAGAAGTTAAATGCTTGTTTGTGTATTACTTTTTGACATTATTTCCACATCCACTGGAGTTAGAAACACAGTATTAGATCCTTGGTTCTATACAACTGAAGCCACCCAGAACAGAGACTTCTAGAATACTAGTCTAGTCCTTGGGATACAATTTTTTTCAGTTTTTCATGGCACACATTGTTGCAGGAAACCATTCTGGCAACTGAGGACCAAGTGACCAAGAAACTTTCTCTAAATCTCTTTGCATTCTAAATTTCTTGCATCAAGTGAGACGGTGAAGTGAGCTCCTGTTGACTTGATTCTGCTTGAGGATTCCTCAAAATACAGCCACTGGCCTTAAATAGCTGTAGGCCACCACTAGAACAAGACTGCTTTGTTTAGCTGTTAGCATCATTCTGGAATGCATTTCAAGTTCTGGCTTGCATTACTTTGGCTTGGTCACATGCTTTTAGTTCCATGATACTCTAACAGTTTTGAAGTCACATTTATTCTAATAATTTATTCCACTGTAAAAATATTCCAAGAAATATACGAGGATTTTCTATTAGCAGTGATTCCACTTTCCAGTGTAATGTTTCTGCTCAGAGGTTAGAATCTTATCTTGAAACAGAAATTATATGCAAGCTTTTATTAACAGCATGTCATCTTGCATAGAGCTTGAATACACAGGCAACAAAAGGAGATTTCTGCTAAAAAAATCACATCTCAACCAAAGTACTAAGTTATTTAATAGGACAACACTTGAGGGGCTAACCTAACTGCTAGGATCACCTGTTCAAAAGAAATGAAATTGGTGGAGTCCAAGAGTAATTTCTTAGCATTCTATTACTACTTCAGGGAAAAATGAAACTCCATCTAGTAAAAGGGGCCCAACCAGGATTACACTGTGTCACACTAACCTCTGGCTGCTGTCAGAGTACATCAAAGCTGTTAAAAGCGTTGTGTATTACAGCAGACAGGTCAACTGGCCTTAACCTAGCACTGGACACTGCAAGAAACATGTGACCATGCAATCAAGGGATGAAAAAATAAGGTTTCAACCACAATTCACAATGATAAAATCTCAGCATACATCACATGCCACCTGAATGTCTTCTTTTCCAGTGATCTGGTCATATGTGGTAAATAGTATGTTTCTCTTCTACTCAGTGTGAGTGTCTAACTTTAAACAATCCACAGCAAAATCAGAGTGTTTTAGACTAAAAATTAGTTGTTAGACTTATTTATGTTAAGTAAAGGTAATGGTGTTTAATGTGATCTGTAGTGGAATGGTAGGCTATTCTCACCCCCATTTATTTCCCATTCCAGAATTAATGCTAAATTCTAAAAACCTAACAAGCAAACATAATACATGTACAGCCTTCAGGCCCAGGATAAAAGCTAGTACCTGAACACTCAACCCAAATATTCCTATTGTTCCCCCAGCTGAGTGCCTCCCTCCTACTTGTTATACTTTTACCATCTCCAAGTTATCATTGTGAAATGATTCCACGACTTATCAAGGCAGGTATGGTTACGCGTGTTTGCCAGCTTTCGGATATGCAGTACAAGTGGTAATTATAATCATTCTAAATGATATATCTTCCCAGTGCTTCAGATTCAGCGAGTTAACCTTAAAAGCGAGGCAGATTTAAAGATGAACAATTTACTTAGATAAAGGAAAATAGAAAATGTAATTAATCATTTGCCTATCCTTCAACCCTAGTTTACAAAACCATGGTGTAACTTTATTGAGCTCAAAATTGAAGGGTGACAAGGTTAATACATAGCTTTAGACCTCATGGTTTCATTAGCAAGCACATTACAGACTGGAAAGCTGAACTGACAGTAATGCTAGGCCCAATCAAAGTAAATAATTACTGGCTTGGCAAATGAGGAAGCACTTGCATAGTTTGTTTACATTTGGTTTTTGGAAAATTCATGTTGGCAACAAGTCAAATACAGTTTGACTAGTAAACGTGACAATTGCTCACAGATGCAGCTGGAAGAACAACAAAAGAATAGATGTATGGTTCTTTTCTCCGCTGCGTTTTTCCCTTTTGTTGCCTTTTTTCTTGTGCTGTTTCTTCTATCTTTCTCCTCTTTTTCCCCCCTCTCTTTTTTTCCTTTCTTTACCATTTTGGATCAATAATAAACTCGTAGCCACAAAGATAAGTAGGTTTTCATGGCACATGGGCCTTGGAATGTATGAAAATCTCATGTTGCATTTTGTCTTCTGGCCATATATTGGAAAAGACACAGCTGTGTTCAAGCTGCACTCATAAAAGCCTTGCTCCCTGACAAAACGTATGAGTGCCCTCAATTCTTGTAGGTCTGTACTGGATTTTCAAGAGAAATGCATCACTTCCATGCTGGTGCACTGCTAACAAACTTCATCAGATGCCAGGGGTACAGAACTGTGTCTAGCCTCAATTGCTTTTATGCAATTCATTGTTTGACTATATAGTAGAACTTGAACATATTGCTTGGAACGGCTCATCTTGAGTGTGCTCAC
>NW_010121420.1:0-225 GCF_000699245.1 Pterocles gutturalis
AAACAACCAACAATCCATCAGTCCATCCACCCACCCAACCTTCCATCCATCCACCCACCCAACCATCCAACCATCCATCCCAACCATCCATCCACCCAGCCATCCATCCAACCACCAATCAATCCAACCATCCATCCACCCACCCACCCATCCATCCAACCATCCATCCATCCATCCAACCACCCGCCCATCCATCCATCCATCCATCCAACCATCCATCCATCA
>NW_010121420.1:524-5502 GCF_000699245.1 Pterocles gutturalis
CCCATCCATCCATCCATCCCGGCCCCCCCCCATTCCCTTCTTGTCCCCTCAGACCATGTCAGCCCGACCCTCCGAGTCCCTCCCCTCCTGCCATGGACCCCTGACGGCACCTGCTTTGGCTGCAGCCCCCTGGGGTTCGGTCAGCTCCCCCTCATACAAGTGCTCCCAGTCCAGCGGAGCCTCACTGCTGCCACCCACCCCTGAAGCCAAAAGAAGAGCAGGCAGTTATGGGATGTCCCCCTCCAATGTTGTCCCCACCTCCATCCCTGTCACCCACCTGCAGTCACCAGGGATGTGTAGGACTTGGAGACTTGCCCCCGCACCACGCCGTGCACCTCCACCCGGTACATGGCCCCCGGTACCAGCCCTGGCACCTGGGCCACCGCCGTGTCCCCCGGCACCTGGAGCTCCCCTTCACTCCCCTGCGGCTCTCCCAGGAGCCGGTAGCGGATCACCACAGTCTCCACGTGGCCCCGCAGCCCGTCCAGCTCCACCAGAGCCTCGCCGGTGGCCCCTGGGATCAACTGGGGCTTGGGGTGGGGGATCTGGCGGAGGAGCTGGTGACGCAAGGGAGCGGGGCTGCGGCGTAGTCCCCCGGCACCTGGAGCTCCCCTTCACTCCCCTGCGGCTCTCCCAGGAGCCGGTAGCGGATCACCACAGTCTCCACGTGGCCCCGCAGCCCGTCCAGCTCCACCAGAGCCTCGCCGGTGGCCCCTGGGATCAACTGGGGCTTGGGGTGGGGGATCTGGCGGAGGAGCTGGTGACGCAAGGGAGCGGGGCTGCGGCGTAGGAGGTAGGAGAGGATGGCACGGGCCACTGCTGGCACCGTTTGGTTGCCCCGGAGGGGAAAGTTAGTAGCCTGGAGGTGGCTCTCCAGGCGCTGCAGCAAGGAGCCGTTGTAGGAGGAGAGCTTGGCCCCCAGGTCATGCAGGGACGGGCCACCTGGGAGCACTGGGGACAGCGGGGACCATGGGGATGGAGGTGACACAGGGGACTGTGGTGACACTGGGGACCGTGGAGATGCAGGTGACCCTGGGGACACTGGGGATGCTGGTGCCTCTGGGGACCTTGGGGACACTGGTGATCCTGGGGATTTTGGGGATGCTCGTGATGCCGGGGACTCTGGTGACACTGGGGACCTCGGGGATGCTGGGGACCCTGGTGACCCTCGAGATACTGGGGATGCTGGAAACCTTGGAGATGCTGGGGATGCCGGTGATCCCAAAGACCCTGGTGACCCCAAGGATGCATCCGGTGACACTGGTAATGTCGGTGATCCCAGGGACCCCGGTGACCCTGGGGATGCTGGTGACACTGGGGACCTTGGGGATGCTGGAGACCCTCGGGCTGATGGTGATGGTGGGGACCCCAGAGAACCCTGAGGGGACCCTGGGGACCTCCCGTGGGTGGGCAGAGTCTGGGCAAGCACTGCGAGAGCAAAGGGGACCATGGTCACCAACCTGTCCCCAAAAGTCCCCATGTGCCAGAGCCCAGGGATCCACGGGGGGACACAGGGATGGATGGACACGGGAAGGGACAGGGACAGACGGACGCATAGGGACAGACTGGGGACACCCAGGGGACAGACTGGGAGAGATGGACTGATGGGGACAGACTGGGAACATCCAGACCCAGGTAACAGAGGGACGCACGGGGAGGCACCACATGTGGAGACACCTGGAGCCATGGGGACAGACGAGTCCATGGGGACACATGGGCCCATAGGGACAGATGAGTCCAAGGGGACAGACGGTCCCATGGGGACACACAAGTCCAAGGGGACACATGGGCCCATGGGGACACACAGACCCATGGGAACACATGGGGACAGACACAGCTAGACAGGCCCAAGGGACACAGGGACCCCCAGGGACAGACTGGTGACACACAGACCCGCCAGGACAGACCCACGCCATGGAGCCATGGGGACACACAGGCACCGTCCTTGTCCCCATGCCCATCCCAGTCCCTGTCCCCGTCCCTGTGCCATCCCCATGCTTGTCCCCATCCTGTCCCTGTCCCCATGTCGTCCCTGTGCCGTCCCCGTCCCCATCCCAGTGCTAACTGCTGTCCCCATCCTTGTGTTGACACTGTCCCCATGTGGCTCCGTCACCATGCCTGTGCCCATGCTGTCGCCATCCTCATGCCACCCCCATCCCCACGTGCAAGCCACCTCCATGACTCTCCCTGTCCCCGTGGTTGTCCCCATCCCTGTCCCCACACCCACGACATCAGTATCCCCGTCCCCGTCACCATACCCATACCACTCCCATCCCCATCCCTGTCCCTGTGCTGTCCCCATGTCCATGCCATCCCCGTCACTGTCCCCAGACCCATGACCATGCCATCGCTGTCCCCAATCCCACCCCTGGGCCATTCCCCTCCACACGACTGTGCCAACCCCATCCCTGTCCCCATCCTTGTCCCCTTCCTGTCCCCATCCCTGTCCTCATCCTTGTCCCCATCCTTGTCCCCTTCCTGTCCCCATCCCTGTCCTCATCCTTGTCCCCATCCTGGTCCCCTTCCTGTCCCCATCCCTGTCCCCATCCTTGTCCCCCTTCCTGTTGTCCCACCCCTGTCCCCTTGCCCATGACCATGCCACCACTCTCTCTGTCCCCACCCCCGTGCCATCTCCATTGACATCCCCAGACCCATCCCCACCCATCCCCACCTATGTCCCCATGCCCATGCTGTCCCTGTCCCCTTACTCACAACCACGCCATCCCTGTCCCTGTCTCCATCCCAGTGTCATCCTTGTCCCCATGCCCCTGCCATCCACACCCATGATTGTGCCACCGCTGTCCCCAACCCCGGGCCATCCCCACCCCTGTCCCCATGCCCATCCCCATTGCCATCCCCACGGTGTCCCCATCCCTGTCCCCCCTGTGCTGATCAGGTGACACATGGGGGTGACACGTACAGGTGCGGACGCGCAGGGTGCCGGGCGCCCCGAGGTGCTGCTCCCGCCGGGCTTGGATGAAGAGCTCGAAGGCATGGCCGGGTGGCAGCCCTGTCACCTCGAAGGTGACAGTGGAGCCAGGCAGCTCATGGGTGGTCATCGCCGCCGGCTCATCCTGGGGACAAGGGAGAGGGACAAGGACACACTGGGGACACCGCGGTGGGACCTAACCCTGGGTCTGGCAGGAGGCCACGGCCAAGAGCTTCTCCCAGGGCTGGGGGACATGTTGGGGACATGCTGGGGACACACTGGGGACAGTGTGGTGACACCTCCTCATCCCTGAGCCAGGCGGCTTCAGCCAATGGCTTGTCCTGGGGCTGGGAGGCATGTTGGGGACACACTGGGGACATGTTGGGGACACCATGGGGGGGACACATCCACCAGCCAGGTGACACCACCACGGCTCATCCTAGGGACAAGGGACACACCGGGGAGATGTCCCCATCCATGAGTTAGGCAACAGGACGCGGCCTGACCATGGCTGGCTCTGGGGACAACAGGGGACATCACAGGGATACCCTTATGGTGTCCCCTGGCAGGGCAGCAGCAGGTGGCCACAGATGTCACCTCATCCTGACAAAGGCCACGTTAGGGCCACCCCACTGAGGCCACCACAGTGCTGGGGACGTCCCCCCCTGTCCCCATCCCCAGCTCACCAGGGGGATGACGGCCACCTCGTAGCAGTCCACCGGCAGCGTGGGGCGGGGCCAGGTGACACAGAAGGATGTCTGGTTGCGGGTGGCCAAGCGCGGTGTCACCGAGGGGATCTCTGGAGGGACATGGTCCCATCAGTGACTGCCACCACAGGGACACTGTGGGGCAACATGGGATGGGGCACCCGTGGAATGGGGACACCCTTGGGACACCATGGGAACACCCTAGGGACACCGTGGGATGGGGACACCACAGGATGGGGCACCTATGGGATGGGGACACCACAGGGACAGGGACACCCCAGTGACACCCTGGGGACACTGTGGGATGGGGCCACCCTGGGAACATCCTGAGACAGCCTGGGGACACCCTGGTGACACCCTGGGGACACCACGGGATGGGGCACCCATGGGATGGGGTCACCATGGGGACACCCTGGGGACATCACAGGTACAGGGACACCCTGGTGACACCACAGGGACACTGTGGAATGGGATATCCATGGGATGGGGACACCCTGGGGACACCACGAGGACAGGGAGAGGACAGGGACACCCTGGGGACACCATGGGGACACCATGGGATGGGGACACCCTGGGGACACCACAGGGACAGGGACACTCTGGTGACATCCTGGGGACACCGTGGGATGGGGCACCCATGGGATGGGGACAACCTAGAGACATCATGAGGACACCACAGGACAGGGCACCCAGAGGATGGGGACACCCTGGAGACACCCTGGGGACACCACGCGGACAGGGACACCCTGGGGACACCCTGGGGACACCGGGGGGACACCATGGGATGGGGCACCCATGGGATGGGGCACCCATGGGATGGGGACACTCTGGGGACACCATGGGGACACCATGGGATGGGGACACCTTGGGGACAGCCTGGTGACACCATGGGGACACCCTGGGATGGGGACACTCTGGGGACTTCACAGGACAGGGCACCCAGTGGATGGGGACACCCTGGGGACACAGAGGGGACACCCAGGGAACAAGGCCACCAAAGCCATGGGCACACCAGGATATGGGGCACGCATGGGACAGGGACACCATGGGGACACTCAGGGCCAGGGCACTGGGGAGCACTGGGAGGACTGGGAGAGCACTAGAGGACACCTGTGGACATCAGGGGCCACTGGGGGACACTGAGGGAAGGACCAAGGTGGCATCAGGGTCCAGCATGGCTGGGGATGGACAGGCAGGGACACTGGGAGCACTGGGATGGGGACATGGGGGGGCACTGGGGACCCTTGGGGGCACTTAGGGACAGTTGGTGACATTTGGGGCATCCTGAGGTGGCATCAGGGCTCACTATAGCCAAGGAAGTGGGGGGGGGGGGGGCACTGGG
>NW_010121420.1:5656-6114 GCF_000699245.1 Pterocles gutturalis
CAGTGGGAGCACTGGGATGGGGACATGTGGGGAGCACTGGGGACCCTTGGGGACACCTAGTGACACTTAGGGACACCTAGTGACACTTGGGGACACTCAGGGACTGTCAGGGAACCTTGGGGACATTTGGGGACATTTGGGGACACTTTTAGGGACACTTGGGGACATTTAGGGACACTTGGGGACTCTTGGGGACACTTGTAGGGACACTTGGGGACTTTGGGGACATTTGGAGACACTTGGGGACATTTGTGGGGACACTTGGGACATGGGGACATCTGGGGACATTTGGGGACACTTGTAGGGACACATGGGGACATTTGGGGACATGGGGACACTTGACATGGGGCCCTGGGGGGCACTGGGAACCCTTGGGGACCCTCGGGGACAGCTGGGGACACTCAGGGGCAGTCAGGGACAGCTGGGGACACCTGGGGACATTTGGAGACAACCTGAGG
>NW_010121421.1:0-3455 GCF_000699245.1 Pterocles gutturalis
GGGGAGGGGATAGATTTGGGGGAGGAGGGAAGGGGAGAACAGCCAGGAAAGAAGTAATTGCAGAAAAAGTATAAAACCAACATTGTCTTAGAAAAGAAAAAATGCATTTGAAAAAAAAAATAGATAGTAAAAGAAATACATCTCTTGCTTGCAACATAATGCTGTTATTTTGCCCACAAAAATATAGCTATTTAAATTAACCTTGCTAAAGAGATGTGGAGTTTTGTGATGTCCTCCACAAACTGGTAAATGCATTTGAAAAAAGCCAGGAAGCACTTCCCTCTGAGAAATTCCTGCTTGCTTTTGTTGATACTTGCCTTGTAATAAAATGAGCTTTCTGAGTGGGCATTGCAGGTTACAGTGCTAATAACCTTTTCCTTCTTCCCACTTGCGACTGATCCTTTTTGTTGAAGCTTGAGTCCCCAGCTCTGTGTTCTTAAATGATTTTTAGGATTGTTTTTGTGATACCTGTGTTTTGTTGTTAGCCTTTGCCAGTAATAGCTGTTGAACAATGTTGAGATTACATGACCCTAAAAGCAGGAGCTCTTGTATCTGTCTTCATATTTACCTGGTATAAGGTGAGTGCCTCAATTATTAGTGAATTTATCATTTTCAAATCTGTAGATTTGGAGCTAAGAACCAACGCAGTCTGTGTTTCACTAGCTTACTCAGGACTTTTTCATAAAGTGAGAGTCTCCATTTCCCAAGATTAGGAGCTGATTGGTTCATACCATCTTAGTTTTGAAAGGAAAAAAATAATAGTTGGAAGAAGATGATGCCATGGAAATTTCATCCCTTATAGCTGAAGTTTAGCCAAATTATATTTTACCAAAAATTAGGTATTTAGAATGGGAAATGTAGGGCAACCTCATCTTTTGCTAACTCAGTACTTTTTCTCAGCTAGAATGTAAAGGGAAGAAAGATAGCAATAGTGTTCCCTCCTCCAAAGATACAGCACATTAGGTTTGATTTGTGGCTTGCCCGTGCTTGGGCAATGGGGATCCTGAAATGTCTGTCCGCACCTGAATTCCAGTCCAGTGGTGTATCCAGTGGGTGGTGTGGATATGCTATGTCATTTGCTCCTAGGTGCATCACCCAGTGGAGATTTGCCAGATGGCTTCATCATCCCACTGAATCTTGCTACTGTATTTTGTATTTTTGCAGCAAGGAGACAGCACGATATCCTGGCAATCTGTGTATGCATTAATGAAGTGTCTGCCCACACTTCTTAACGTAGGGTTACTAACGATGATTGCTAACATAATGCACTATTTAAATGGCCTGTACTGTCTAATGTAGCTATATACATGCATAAACCACAAATTGTTTTGTCATGGTTGCTATACTTTGTGCAAACATTTAATGAAAAGCGCTGTTGCAATACATAGAATACCAACTTATTTTGTTGTTTTTTTGTGACTGAAGAACTTCATTCTTCATAGCTGTGTTAATACCATTTTGATCCACAAGTTTGAGTTAAAATTGACATGTTTTGATCTACAATGGATCCATGGAAAGTCCAGAGGCAACACCTTTTGTGGTCAAACTCGAGAGAGGATTGAACCTGAATTCAGATTTGCTGCTTAAACCCATTATTAATTTAGATACAGTACTTGAAAACTGATTCAAAAGTGGATGTTCTGACTGAAAAGTGCTGTTTTCAAAAGTACAGATGAAACTCCCCTAGAAAGAGTGGTAGTCACTGCCTCTGGGTGTGTGTGTATGTGAACAGCTGTGTGTGTTTGTGTACATGTTCATGCATGTGTGTGAACACACATGGCTTGTGTGTGATGGGTCTTACGCCAGTTCACAGCAAAAGCTGTATACTTTATATTTTCTAATTTTTCCAATGTAGAAACTTTTCTGTATGCTAATAGAAAACTCAAGGTGAAGAGGTAAGAGATTTTCTTGGCATTCTTAAACTGTTTTTCCTCCTCTTCCCCATTCTTGTACACCAGAAAAACCCTCTTTCAGAATCAGAGGGAAACACAGATGTAAAGTGAAGTGCTATGAAAGAAGCTCATGACATCCAAAACTGTTGTGGTGTTTGCTTTTTTTCCTGTCGTGGCACAGGCTCACAAATACCATTTTGAGTTCTTGAGGCTCTCTTTCGTCGACGTTAGCTTCTCTTATGTGCAGAGTCAATGGGAAACCTTGCAAAGGTTGAAACCGAGCTGGCTTCCAGCAGTCAGGGTTCCCATTATCTCATCTTGTTTCAGTCTAAACACTTGTATGAAGCAATCCAATTGTAGCAGAGTAAACAATGTTGCGTACAAATTTATAAATACTCTGCCTTTCCCACAACAGTTCTATGCTTGAATAAGGAGCTTCCCTGCCTTGAATGGATGCTGTGTCCTGGAGTACTGAGTAGGTGCCATTGCTCTCGTGTAGGTAGATTTATCAGCTGTGGAATATGGGGGGAAGGTGCTGAGAAGTGTCACTTCATAGATGATACTATGTCTAAGTTCAGAAAAAGAAAAATCAATGGATATTCTCAAGGATGACAAATCCTTCCACAAGGGGCTGCTGGAAGATGGTTCCCAGGAACATATTTTTCTCATGTGGAATAGTGCAAGTGGCAGGGTGGAAGACTTAGTCAACGGGAGGTTGCATGAGGGATTTGCAGATCATGGCAGCTGGTGTCATTAGCTTTCCTGAGAGTAGCTCCTAAGGAAAGTCTTTGCTCTGGGACTCATCCAATGGGGTCACAATCCGTGATAGGAGGACAGATGACATGCTTGGTGCTTGCTGTGTTTGGTGTTGGACATTCTCCTGTGAAGCATCTGTTGCCTTCTGCTTTCTAACTGCCCTCTGATCCTGGGCTTCTGTACTCTCTTGCGGAGGGAATGGAAAGTGCTGTATATTGGTAAGGTACCACTTGGTTGTATTTCCCTTCCACCTAAGCACCTAGTCCTTTTTTCACAGGATTTCTCACTGTTCCTCACACTTAGAAGAGGCAATTGTATGTCCCAGAGGTTCAGAAGGTCTTTGACTCCCACCATCTCCTCTTAATCGCTTTCTGGTCAGAAGATGAAGACATGAGTTCAAATCATTATTTTGTGAAGCCAAAAGGAGAAAAGGTAAGAACTTGGCATAAAAATTAGAGGAATTTCTCCAGTCTAAAATCTGGCAAACTAAGTCACCCAAAATGGCTAATAATTTTTCACTTTTTAATGTGAAAAACTTTAATTGACTCACCAAAAGCATGCCCTGCAAACATACACAGGCTCTGAAATCTGAAAGCGGCAAAGTCCCAAAGAAAGAATTAGGGTGAATGGAAGAGACCATAATATGCTTAAAATAATTTTTTTTTTTCACCCTCCTGGTTTTAAACTGTGAACAGATTAGGAAAGATTTTTGTGGTCTCTAACTTTTATCACCCTCTGTGAAGCTATCAGAGTAGCTCCTGGTTTGCCTTTAGCAGCAACACTTAGAATCATAGAATCATAGAATGG
>NW_010121422.1:0-40989 GCF_000699245.1 Pterocles gutturalis
TTGCACAAGTCCAGGTAGATGATGTCAGTAACATAGGACAAGCAAGGATTGTTGGTACCTGGGGGACTGGGGAGGGTTGTTTAGTTGGTTGAGTTTTTTGTTTTTTGTTTTTTGTTTTTTTTTGTGACAGAATAAAGTTTTGGAGATGATGTTGTCAATATCCTTCTAACATCATTAAGGAACTTCTGGATTTTGTGGGTAGAAATGATGTAACCAAACAGAAAAAGATCCAAGATTGTATTCTCATTGTGTCTGGTATTTTGCCGTTGGAAAACATTACTAGCCTTCCTCTCTACATGATAGTGATTTTATGTTCTGGAACAGAAAGTTTAGACTTTTTTTTTTCCAGTTTTGGATCTGCTGTGCACTGTTCTGATTTCCCCAGTTCTGTATACATCCTGGTGCATGCAAATATAATATCCCAGAAAATATTGTTGTTCAGTATTCAAATGAGTTAGCTTTTGCACCTCTGAGGCTTTAATGCCTCCAAGTTGAATGCTGCTACTGCTGTCTGCTCTAAGTGAAGAAAGTCTTAAAAGAGAGAAACTTGTATTTATATTATGTTCTTTATGCTTATGGAGAATCACTTTTGAAGTAGTTAAGAATATTAATGATCCAGTAGTGATTCTGTGAAGGTCTTCGTGGGCATCACACTTTTGAAGCAGACTGGTTTAGTTTTAACTTTCTTGCCAAATCCCTGGAGCATGTAGGAATGGCTGAGTTTGGATTTCATTGGTTTTTTGACCATGCACTTCTAGATGAGGAGAAACAGATGTTTTGGGGGTTTTTTTGTCTGAGAAACTTCTGTCTGAACTTGATAACAGGATATGTCAGGGGTAGACTAATGTAACATTGCAGTTTTAGATTGCACTTTTATGCTCACAGAGCATATTCATCCAAACACATGGCTCCTAAGATCTTTCTCAGTAGAAATCCTGACGTTTGCATCCTGTTGCTTTCTTCACATAAAGACATGTCTGTTACTGCCCAAAGGATGTGTTCTTCTTAGTACTTTGTGTATCCCACTATTCTTGATGGTTTGGCTTAAAAAACCGAAAACAACATTGTTTGTGTTACAGAATATACAAAAGTGTACTGGATACTCTTCCTATGCTATTTTGTAAATTATTATGATGAAGCAACATTTCTAAAGTCAGTAGAACTTGATAGTTTATCATTAAAAGTACATGATAATATTAAATAAAACAAAAGCCTTCAAATACCCTTCCTGCGTTTTGGTTTGTTAGTAGGTTCACTGTTCTTGCTATGATTTCCAGGCTGTGTATATGGCTGTCTTACACCACTGAGTGTAAGTAGCCTTTTCAATCTACTGCTATCTGACTTCATGGAGCATATTGTATAATACTTAGATACTTAAAGAGGACATGACAGTGTGAGAGGCATTTTGAAACAGATTACTTCTTGTTATTCTGTTTTTGTCTTCCTGACAAATAACACATCCACAACACACTAGTGGATTTTCAAGCCCTCTGGGGAAAAATCCCAAATCTCTTAATTTAAGGTGCATTAGGGAAGCCTTGCTTCCAATGAGTAGGACATGTTTCAACTTTTCCGGGCTGCAATCTGTTGACAACTCAGAATAGAGCAGTATTTCTGTTACTGTGAGTTCTGTGATTAAGAAGCTTTCCCTTAGGAAAAGCTTGTGATTTGGTGCAGTTCTATAGGAAGAGGTGCATTCATGGCAAGTCTTGCATTGCTGAAATGCGTCAGGATAATAAAGGTCTCCTCATTCTATTTAATTTTGAGAATAAAATGGTATTCTGAAGCAACTGCACAGGGATTTCTATTGCTATAAATCCCTGTATGAGGAAAGGTAGCTGCGTGGACTTCCATGAGGGTTTCTAAAATGAATGGAAGAAACAACTGTTTCAGAAATAAGGGCTGGCATGGAAGAATGCAGAAATTACTATTTTGGAAGTTGCAAGAGTCTTCTCTAAATTGTTTTGGCATTTGTGTATAAGAAACTGATATAGCAGTAGTCTCCTTAGGCTTTTTGTTTGTGCAGGTATTTGGTTATTTTTGGTTGAAGGAAGATTAAATTTTAGTAGAAAGGTTAAAGGTTTGATACTGAATCTCTGAATTACCTTTCATGCTAGAAAAATGTGAGAGTTTTTTTCCCTGTTATGAGTTCTACTTTCTTGTCGGGTAATCAAGATTTGGAAAGGAAGCTTTTTTATGGTACTGGAAATAAAAAATATTTCCATCTTATTAAGGGTTTAGTTGTTAAGTTTTTATCCAAAAGTGCAAAGAGGGAGTAAAAAATTCAAAACAAAACAAACCCCCACCCCACCCCCCCCCCCCCCCAAAAAAAAAAAAAAAAAACAGTAAAAAAACCCCACAAAAACAATTCACAGGAAACTGCCGTTTATTATTTTGGGTCTCTGCAGTTTCTTGGTAATAATGTTCTCACTTAAGCAATGAAGAAATTTAGAATTTAAATCATCTAGCATTAAGAAAGAAGTGTCTTAGCGTATTCTCTTTATAGCCTTAAGTATTCTGTTACGTCTGTTTCTCCCCCTCATCCCAAAGAAATAAAATTGCTGCGGTAGCATAGTCTGGATTTGTTAACACACTTTGCAATGTTGGTAGCTTCTTCTGTACACTTAAAACTTCCATCTTATAAAAGTCATTATTTTTGTATTGTTTAGTACATGCTTCAAAGGACCCAAGACCAAGATGAAAATGTGGCTTTGGAGGCTTGTGAGTTTTGGCTGACTTTGGCTGAACAGCCAATTTGTAAAGATGTATTATGTCGGCATCTTACTAAGTAAGTATTAAGAGTTACAGTTCCTATTTATTTTGAAGTAGTCATCTTTAAACTTCAGTTGACTTGTTCCTCGTTACTTTTATAGCAACTGTATCTAGCTTGCAGAATGCTTAGAAGAATTTTCCTGTAGCTAGTTGTTGTGCATAGTAAAAATGGTTGTAGTACAGAGTTCATTGAAGAGACTTCTGAGAATTTCAGGCCGTGACCTTTAGAAGCAACCTAAGCTGTGTCATTGTGATGCTTTACCTCAAGCTTAACAGGATTTTAAGCTTCAGATCAATGCAAAGATTTACTAAAGTGCAGTTAAGCTCAAACAAACATCTCCATATGACAGTACCTGTAATATTTGGTGTACCATGAATCTGTTGTGTTGATTACTGCTGATGTAGGCATCTCTGTGCGATGGTTCTGTGTGCATAGTCATGCAGAGGGTTCCCTGTCTTATAAAGAACATAACAAAATAGCATGACATCGCTTGGATTTAGGAGTCAATTTTATATCAATTGTTATTGTAATTTAAACTTGAAGAAAGCATGTAAAATCTTCTGCAGCCTGATAGTAGTTTAAGTTTCAAAAACTTTTTTTGCTAAGTTTCAGGAAGGTGTTTGAATGGCAATGGATATCAGATGTAAACATCTGCATGTCTGCAACAGTGCTTGTAACTTTTTACAGACTAATCTGAAGTCTTTGCAATGGGAAAGGAATTTTTCAGTGTTCGCAGTAGATACTCTTTGTTTTTACATATGCATGGAAGGTTTTTGAAATTACTAGGGCAGTTCTCTGAAGATATTGAGTGGAAGAGAATCACAGATGAAAGACACATTCTTCTCGGGAAAAATAAGCATTATAGATGTGAAGCAATTTTTAAACATCAGCAAAATTTCAGTTTTCTTAAGCAATTAGAAAGTAGAGAATTGAGACTAAAACACCCACTGTAGCAGTGGAGGAATAGGAATTGAAAACAGGAGAATCAATGTTATGAGAAATAATTTTTAAGTTTTAAAATGGTTTTATTTAATTCCCACTCTTGTAGCTCAAAAGACAAAAGAATGATAGCACAATTCTTGAGTCTACCCATCCCCTTCCCAGCACACATCATGTTTATACTGAGAATAACAGTAGTTATTAACTGCTAGTTAATAATTACTAGTATGAAACCTCTTTGGGTTACATGAACATTGACACTGCAACAGCATCATACTTTTTTAAAAAATTTATTTTTGAAAAATATCTTAAATTTCTAGAAAAACAAACAAATAATAATAGCATTACATTTCTCTCATTATCCTTCAATGTCATGTTTGTTGAGAGCAACTTTGTTAGTGGGTCCTGTTTGACTAGGGAGCTATTCAAGTTTGTCAATACTTGATGATAATCTTAAAATTTTTTATATTAAAGTGAAAGTGGGACAAGATCTTCTAAAAACATGTTCATGTGGTATCTGACATCTTGTTCCGTTTTGCTCCTGTAGGCTTTCTTATAAAATACATAGCTCCTGCATACTACATGAAGTATGCAGCAGAAATGCCAATGAATTGGTGATATTGTGAATACTTACTATTCCTTCATTCAAAGTTCAGAAGGTAATGTGCCATAGCAATGTGTGAATATTATTGCTGGCCTCGTACCTTCAAAAGCAGTAGTCCTCACCTGCAGAGTACAGAGAGATTGATTCTGTCACTGGAGCTGGGTCAGTCCATGGTGCTTTCATTATTAGCCTGATTTGGCTTGTAATACGTATTTTTATGGATTTTTTTTTTTTGTGAACAATGTGTTTTTATGAGAAGTATTTGCCTTTTTTCCCCCCAGTACTTTTTTTAGCTTTACATCTGTACAGTTGGAGTATTTAATAGTGAAGTAAATCCTAATAAAGATTTGTCAAGATCTCTTCGATGTTGGGGACTTGTTTTGCTGAAAGGATAGGAGAGCTTAATGTAGTTAGGCTTCCATCTCTAAGAGTAATGAGATAGAGTCTTCAGCCTCAAGTAAAAAAAGTGACAAGTACTATCGGTGAGAGCCAACTTAGTACTTGTTTACAATGCATATTATGGGAGTTTGAATTCTTACTGAAAACCTTTAGACTTATTCTGAAGCACCTTTCAGATATTAAATTAATCGTATGGAAGAACATCTGTTTTTTAAAATTTAAAACTCAGTGGTGCCATCTGGCTACCTCTAGTTAAAAGTTTGTAATTTGAAATTAACACTTTTTCAGATTACAAAGTATTGATGAATATTATGAAATGGAGCTTGGTTTAGGTACTAGCTTTTGTTATCAGGCTACGGGGCTGGTTTTTTTCAGGTTGAAGGGGTGAGGGTTACAACCAAAATTATGGCCCAGGTAACTGAACACTGAACACTGGTTTGCTTTTTTTATGTTTTATTTTGACATGTATCAATATTTCTTTGTAGGCTGATACCTGTGCTTGTAAATGGTATGAAATATTCAGAGATCGATATTATTCTGTTGAAGGTGAGCATTGGTTTCTTTTACTCTGTAAGAATATCTGGTTAGCTTCCTACCTATATATCAGAATGATTCAGATCAAAATGGGCAGATCTGGTCTACCAGGTCTGGTGCAATGGAGAATTAGCTTTCCAGGGCAAGATGTGCTGTTTCAAATACTAAATGCAATTGCTGCCATGTTTGTTGGAAAATAATATGCGGGCTTTCCTTCTTTGCCTGTGTCCATGGCACCCAGCTTAGGCAGAGCTGGGACAGTATTACCAATGAAGTACTGCAAGAATGCACCCTAAAAAAAATGTTCAGAATTAGTTCTAATGCCTTCTAGTTTGAATACATGGCTTTTTGCATCACTGCATTTTAGAATATGTCTCTCTACCAGAATTTCTCTATCACTACTTCTTTCTATTTCATCCCATCAAGAGTAGTTTCCTAACAAGAAGGATACTTTGTGCGCGAGCTTACCTCTTGCTGCTGTCTTCTTGTCATTTTTCTGGTAAATGTGGCAGCAGAATGGAGGAACAACGTCACTTTTAGTTAGCTGGGCAGCACAAGTGGGATGTGAATCTTCTATATGCTTCTAAAGTCTTTAACTAAAACTACATTCTTAACTTCCTTGAGCAATATAGTTGGACTAGTTTATCTGATAAAACATTTTGATGACAGGGGGATGTTGAAGAAGATGAAGCTATTCCAGATAGTGAACAGGACATAAGACCTCGTTTTCATCGTTCACGGACAGTGGCTCAGCAACATGAAGAAGATGGTATTGAAGATGATGATGAAGACGATGATGAACTTGATGATGATGATACTATTTCTGACTGGAATTTAAGTATGTCAAAGTAATGTATAAAATGTTTTAAAACAGAGCTACTTGCGTAATATAAGAACCACCGTAAAAAGAGGACTTTGTGCATAGGAATACTGAGGCTTTGCTTTTGAATACAAAAAGAAGTGTCTGCTGATGTAATTGGTGGATGGGGTGGAGAGTGGAGTCTTTCACGTGACACTGCCTATGTAACTGCATTGGCCAAAGCTAGACATCTGTAAGCTTATTTTGAATATGGCAGATTGAGCTACAAACATTTACTGAGTGCAATTCAGCAGAACTTTTGGACTTAGAATTTTAATTCTACAAGATAATACAAATAATGTGTCACCTGTTAACTTCAGTTTAAAACAAAAAAGCTCTTTCACATTGATAGCTGGAGGAAGCTTAATGCTTTCTTTTACTTCATTCTTCCCTCTAAAATTGGTTTGTATGTTTCATTTTGGCTTTTTTTTTTTCCCCCATGTAAATGGGCTACTACAGACAAGCCATTACCGGTAGTTCTTTTGTGTGTGAGGAATTTGCTTCTGACCAGAATGTAGTACCTCAGTTATGAAGGGAGGAGATGGCTGTGGAGAAACCACAGTTCTGATGGCCTGTGTATGGGTCATAGGACCTTTTGGCAAGTAGTCTGTGTGGTAAGGAAAGAAAATCCCACAAACTGATTTTTAAGCTCAGTGATAGAAAATAGCTTGTGAAATTTTGAGAAATCTGACTTAAATATACTTGGCAAGCAGCCTCATAGGTGAACAATCTGTTGAGATTCAGATGCATCCACCTAAAATTTTTTTCTTACAAGGCCCTGAGTTTTCATGAAAGGTCAATGTACCTTGAAGCTTATGGTCAGACAATTTTGAGACATTAATTTTTTAAATTATTAGAAAATATGGGCGCAAATATGCTTGTTTTGTTAAAACCTTTTAAAAAAAAAGTATCGTTTAGATTCATAATGCTGTTCTTGTCACTCTGTGTGTAGAGATTAGAGAACTAAGTACAGATTTTCTGAAAAAGATAGCTGCAATGACTGAGGGTGACCTGTGGTCCACAGTTTAGATTAAGTTGGTGAGGAAGCTAAAGTTTTCCAGCAATTGTGGCCTGAAAGAAAGAGCAGAACATTTAAGTAATCTGTATTGACATATGTCATCTGGATTTGAGAGAATTACTTGAAAATCAGAATTGTGTGCCATGTATCATATCCAGTCTTCTATATTTGACTTCCAGTTTGAACATAGCGGTAGGTAGCATCAGCGCAGCCTGACAATTAGCAGCATTGCTTACTAATGAGACCAGTTGGATCTTTTATGACAGATTAAGAAGGAACTGAAATCATGATAAGCAAAAAGTGCAGTATAAGTTCTGTAATACGAGCATTCTTTATAAAGCCATGTTGGTGTTATTTGTTCTAAACATGACAACACCACAGCAGAAAAGCAGAGCAAGGATTTCTCAATCATGTTTTGCGGTTGTATCTGATTTTTTAATGAGCTTTTGTTTGCTAAAAATATGGGATTAAAACTTTCAAACTAATTTTGAGGTGTTCCTCTTTATATTGGTGCGTCACAGAATAGGAGTAAGGTATGAAAGCTCAGAGCAGAGGCAAGTAAATTCCTTTCAGTCTCTAGAGCTGTATAATTTTGCCTTTTTTTGCTTTGAGACATGGATCATGTTTGAGCTCTAGGCCATTCATTTCTCCTTCTTCGTTTCTCCAATATGTTACATTTGTGTCACAGACCTGCCCTCTTCCTATAGTGTTAGCCACCGTGAAATCATGTAGTGTATTATAATGTTGCAGTGTAATAGTGTGGTTCCTGTCAGTGGGTGTTCTAATATCCCCAATGTATAGCCCTTTTAGTAGCTATTTAACTGCTGCAAAACTGGCTTTCTAAGAGCTGTGGCTTTGTACCAGAGCACAGTGGATCACTGTACTGTAATGAAATGGAAGTATCTTTCCCCCTAATGCCCTGAGACTCCACTGGTAGCTCAAAGTTAAAATGCTGATTATATTGCCTAGCTACAACTACTTGTATAATAAGCAGAGATTAACACTGTTAATTCCTCTCAGGGAAATGTTCTGCTGCTGCTCTAGATGTCCTAGCCAATGTATTTCGTGATGAACTTCTGCCACACATCTTGCCCCTTTTGAAGGAATTGCTCTTCCATCCCGAATGGGTAGTTAAAGAATCTGGTATCCTTGTTCTTGGAGCTATTGCAGAAGGTAAGGCAACAGTGCATATCAGGTTGTTGAATTTTGGTTGGTTCTAAAGCAGCTCTGTGATTCCTTCCAGGTGAGTTTACTTATGCAAACAAGTATACATCCTTAGCTGGTTTGGTTTTGGTGATTAATCTCTAGAACTACTAATTGGGGAATGCAGTTACTTGATTTTTCATTTTCAAATCTATGCATATTTGGGAGGCTCAATAACTTAGATAATTTCTTCTATTTCTGCCTTTCTTAACTCTTCAGCATATGTTTATTGGTGTCTCATGAAACACACTACCTCGATTTAATAGAAGAGGTATATTGAATAAATTGGAGCCTTACATTTCATTTAAGTGTTTTCAGAAATGGAAAAGACCACTCGTGTGACTTCAATACCCTGAGGTGCTATTTGTGGATGATTCACCAGCTTACATATGATAACTTCAGTTTCTTTGTACTTACTCACAGGCTTGCTTAGCTTTCTGCTTCCATTTCCAGTGTCTCTGTCCCTTTTGCAAGCTGAAGGAATACATTTGGGTCCGTGACTGGATTATCTTTCTCTTCCCACAGTGCCTAGTGAACATACTGTTTTCTTTGTTACTGGAAAACTTTTTTGTTGGCTTTTGATTTCAAATCAAGCAAGGTAAAAAGTCAGTACTTCTGGCAAATCTCAGTGTATTACTGCCCTTGCTGACTTGAAATGTGTAACTTTTATTGTTGATCAGTATTTGTATAATATTAGGAGAAAAGAAGAAGAAATGTAAATTTCTTAAGGGATCCTTTTTAATGATGTGATGATTTGTCGTCAAGACCAAGTCTCTCTCTACTTGTTGTCTTGGTTACTGTGAGTAGACTGCCATAGGACCTCCAAGCTTTATAAACTCATTTTATTTTAATGTACTTGCCCTACTCCATTTAATAAAGCAGGCTTTCTGGAGATTGGGGAAGCACTAAAGTATAAATGTAGTTGAAATTAATCTAAGTTTAATTGGGGATTTCAATTATTGTTGATGTAAGGTTTGGGGTTTTTTTAGGATTTAATATAAATTAGGCAGACTTGCTTTGTATGTTGTTAAAATGTATTCCCATGTGATAGAGAATGCAAATATGTCCCTTCTAGGAAATAGAAAACAATACAACTTTCTGTTAATTCTGGTACTGTAATAGTTATATTTTTCCTTTTAGGCTGCATGCAGGGTATGATTCCATATCTTCCTGAGCTGATCCCTCACCTTATTCAGTGCCTCTCTGACAAAAAGGCTCTTGTGCGCTCCATTACATGCTGGACTCTTAGTCGCTATGCACACTGGGTAGTTAGTCAACCCCCAGACACATACTTGAAGCCATTAATGACTGAGTTGCTAAAGCGTATCCTAGATAGCAACAAGAGAGTACAAGAAGCCGCCTGCAGGTAAGCCAAAGCTTAAGCAAAAAGCAGTATCCGTGGCACTGCTTTTTCATGGGAAACTGTTCTAATGCCTTTATCAATGAATGCATGACTCCATTTCTAGCTCTTAATGTATTTCTTTCTCTTTTAAATTGGAGTAGATACAGCTTCTTCTGGAGTAGTCACAAATTTCTCCAAGTTGAAATAACATGAAAAAAGCTAATTTGTGTGTCTCTTGTCCAGTTTTTGTTTTCAGAGTATATGAATCACCAAATTAAATAATTTATTGTAGTAAAATAAATTCTCTTTTTATGACACTTATTATCAATATGATTCATTGACCAGAAATCTGGCTTTTTTTTAATATGCTTATGAACAAGGTCAATACTGATTACAATGGAAAACTATCCTATCATTGATTTGCTGATGTTATTTATATTTAGCTCAGGATTACCAAAACATTTGTGTTATGATTATTTCAAGGGATATTTTCTTTCTCTTCAAGGGAAATCTTAGGAGATATGATTCCCTTCTCTGCCTTGTCTGCTCATATTTAAAAAAAAAACCAAAACCAAAAAAAAAAAAACCCAAACCCTAACAAAAAACCAAACCAAACCAAGCCAAAACGAAAAAACCAAACCATTACTGTCTCCAGTAATAGACACACCGTAAACAGAAGGACAATAGGTGCACCTCTTGTGTAAGAAGCTCATCAAATAAAAATTACATGTCAGTTTGTGTGAGGCAGGAGTCTGCACAGCAGACAGCCAAGGTTTCTTCATAAAGCAAAGTTAGATCTGTATCTAGTTGTATTCTTGACACTTGAAACATGCAATATTGTTATTGGTATTACACCCCAGCCCCAAATATCAGTAGTGCCTAAGGACGAGGGCGAGGTCAGAGTTCTTGTGCTAAGCTTTACACAAAAGGGGTAGATGTATTCTTGCCTGAAAATACAATGAATTTAATTAAATGTACTTAGTAAGATTTGAGTATTAAACACTGTTTTGTTTTTGTCTGTAAATGTTCTCAGACATTGGGCTAGCAAATTTGTTGGGCTTTAACGTCTGCTCTGTTCTGTCTCTTCATAGTGACAGTCTTCTGTTCTTTCCTGAATGGGCAGAAAAATGGTGATATGAGACTACTGGCTTCACACATTTTCAGATTCAAGGAATTAGATTATGTACAGACTCATTAAAAAAAAAAGCCAAAACCAACAAACAAAACCCCCACACTTCTGTTCATACTTTCCTTGTCCAAAACATGGCTGAAATGTGTGTGCAGTTGAACACAGCTGTGTTGCAATTCTTAACCTTATGTGATGCCTATGAAGGAAGGGCAACGGACAGATTTTTGAAAGAATACTTCATAATAATATAATAAAATAAATAAATAAAATAAGAATGCTAGCCACTTAGTGTTCACAATTGCATTGTGTTAAGAAAAAGGCATTTCTGTATTTGGTAGCATGCTAGTATGGAATTGTTCACTTCATGCAGTGATACATGCATTCTTAGTGCAGGGACGGGCTAATAATAATCTCATTGACCCAAGCTAGGTCAGTAAATCTTCAGTAGCTCATTTTTTTTCCCTTTATTTAATGTTTGTCTGAAGCAGTGTGTCTGGTTTTCAGGGTGTTTTGTTTGCTTTGGGTGGGTTTTTTAATGCTGTTGTTCAAACACTTGACAGGCAACCTGAGAAGTTTGCATGATGCCATGATGTGTGCTTTGACCAAGGCTGGCTTAAACTGTTCATGCTCTGTCTTTGCTTTTAGTTTTCCATGTCTTTCTGTATCTGGTTTTCTGTGTAGTGAACTGCTGAGAGTACAGGCTGATGTTGGCATTGTACTGGCTCAACAGAACTGGGGCTTCTAGGTGCAGCTACAGCATACACTGAAGATAGTGGGTCATTTTTAACTTAAGTAAACAGCTTTTATTATGTTTTCTACTATTCGAGTTAGTATATTGTAACTTGTGTACAGTAATGCTTTTCTTGGTGGGGGCTTCCTGGTATACATAACGGGGTTTACAGCAATGTTTTTTAAATTTTATTCGTCACAATGTAAGAGCTGAATCCTTACGTGTTCAATCAAAACAGATCAAAGTTACCTCAGTAATACCATTTTGAAAACATATCTTGGATGAATTTGAGGGCTAAATACAGTTTTATGTTTAAACAGAAATGAGTAGCGTGGGGCATTTTGAGGTCGTCTTGTTTTGTTTTTTCCAAGATAATAACTGACCTGTTTTTCTATCCCTCAGTGCCTTTGCTACTCTAGAAGAGGAGGCTTGTACAGAGCTTGTTCCTTATCTTGCATATATACTTGACACTTTGGTCTTCGCATTTAGTAAATACCAGCATAAAAACCTGCTCATTCTTTATGATGCTATAGGAACTCTAGCAGATTCAGTGGGACATCATCTAAATAAACCAGTGAGTATACCCTTATGTTCTGTAGAAGCACTCATCATAAATGAAAAACTAGTTCTGTGTTTTTTGTGGTGTACTTTACATGTTATAAAACACAAATGCTGATATTTCTATATAGGTTTTGATAATACTAAATATTTACAGATACATACATAGACCGGATATAATTTTCCTACTACACAAATATTTGCCATTTTGGACAAATATTTGTGTGGTGGCTTGTGAAATGTGTTTCTCTTTGTGATTTTTTTTCCTCATGCTCAGAACTTTTCAGGTCAGTGGAGATACATCAATATAGATAGGAATTAAGACTTTAGAGAAATTGATGGAATGTGTGTTTTAATTTCTAATAACCACACCTTTTTTTGTAACCACTTTCAGTATAGCTAAGCTGCGCTGTGTGTCTCTTTCCAACGTACTTCATCACTAGAAATTCCTTTGTCAGAGAATGAGACAGGCATTTTATATATAAAAAATCAGAATCCATTGGACAAAGCACAGATAACACAAATGCAAATTTAGTGGGGATTTTTTTTAGTGTACATATATTAATTAATAGAATGTGTATACATGTCACATGTGTGCATCTTCTTATCATGGTTATTAAAATTTGTTTTTATTTCTCTATGGTGCTTCACATTACATAGATACACTAGAATAAAACAATTTAAGGTGTTTCCATGGCATTTTACTTCCTATCTGAGGCCCCACACCATCAAAGGACCTCTTTTTCAGTCTCTCTCTGGCCCTGGCCACATTGACATTTGACAGCACCAGGAGGAAGCTAAACGAGAGTTCCTGGTGATTGTGGAACTTTCTTCGGTCAGAATTTTCTGTCTTTGTGCAAAGCATTAGCTGGCAGCTTCTGTTGGCTCCTTAGATACCTTCTGGGAGCAACAGCACTATAGGGATGCCTTGCTCAATCCTTGTGACTGTGGCTGTGCAGTGGCAGGGCAGATGCAACAGCTTTATACACAAGGAGTAAGTGCAACCTTCTGGAGGGATAGGGAATTTCTTAATGGATAGTTGGTTGCTTGAGGAAGAAGTTTTCAGGAACTTAGGGGGATAGGGTTGTAGCATCAGAGCAATGGGAAATGCTTGAGAAAAGCGTGTGGCAGATGCACAGACAGATTGCATTGCTAGTAAAAGTATTTTCTATAGGCCCTGAGACAATCATATAGATTAGTAACCACTCAGGCAGCTAGAATTAAATCAAACCTGGAGGAAAACATTCACTCTGCAAAGGTACTTATGTGCTTCAGCAAAAAATCTTAGGGCACAAATTGTAAATTCTAATATTAAGCTAATTCTATGTATTGCAACAATTATTGAATGTACCACATCAGGGTTTTTTTGGCTGAAAAACTAGAATATACATCAGTTCTTATTGTATCGGTTTTCTAGCTTTGAAATAAAATAGCGTGCAGTGAAGTGTTTCCACAGCTGATACGTTTTCGTTCTAAACAGGAATATATTCAGATGCTAATGCCTCCATTAATCCAGAAGTGGAACATGTTGAAAGATGAAGATAAAGATCTCTTCCCTTTATTAGAGGTAAATGTTAAAATTTGAGAATTTTTTATCAACTTAGTTTAGGAATTACACTGTCTACTAAAGGTGCTACTTCTAGGAAGTATGACTACAAAAGCTGACAGTGTTTGGTATTCCCCATTATTTCCAAAATATTCTGACTGTAGTAGGAAAGCTTTGTTACTGAGTAAATGTCATCAGGTTTAACAGAAATCTTTTAGATTGTTTTTCTGCCATTCTGGAGTGTTTTCTTTGATGGGATCCCTTTAGAGAAAAAGAGAAATGTTCCATCCCTCATTTGTTCTTGTCTTCTCTCTCCTTTCTCTCTCTTCATCCCTCCATTAAAACTACTGTCAGTCAAGCTGAAGGAATGAACCAGACCATGTAGTCTATTCTCTGTACTTCCCAAGTGTGAAGCAGGGAAACACTTGTAAAAAAAATTAGTTCTATAACTCTTAGGTAATGTTAGGCTGGTACATGGTTAAGATACTGAAGCCTAGTGTAAGTGCTGGCTGAATTATTGTAACTGGTTTTGTATGCACTTTCTTGGCTGCCTCTAAGAAGATGCTGCTGAGAAATTTTCTCAACTGGGGTACATAGAGAGAGATTACTTGCTAATAGTTGCCTTGGCTCAGCTAATTGCTACTGCCTTTCTAGGCTGTGTTTACTTAACCAGTTACATGTGGGCATACTTAAAATGTTACTATCTTTTAAATTACCTCTCGCAAGTAAAAGGGACTTCAGGGATATGAGGAAAGGTGGTGACTGTTTTATCTCTTTCTTTTCTTCATTCCAGTGCCTGTCGTCAGTTGCTACTGCCTTGCAGTCTGGCTTTCTTCCATACTGTGAACCTGTGTACCAGCGTTGTGTAAATCTGGTGCAGAAGACCCTTGCACAAGCCATGGTATTTTCTGTTGCTGTCCCAATGTTAAACCGATGTACTAACTGTGTAAAGTTAAGGGTTTGCAGGGAGATTTGTAGTATAACCACTGAATATCTAAGTAAAGCTGCAGTTCAGAAACTTTTTTTTTGTGCATACACCTGAAAAAATCTAGTACTCATTTTGAAAATGTGTGCTTATTTGTTGCAGTTGCATAATGCTCAGCCAGACCAATATGAGGCTCCAGATAAAGACTTCATGATTGTGGCCCTTGATTTACTCAGTGGTTTAGCTGAAGGACTTGGAGGCAACATTGAACAGCTAGTGGCTCGCAGCAATATCCTGACACTAATGTACCAGTGCATGCAGGTGAGTTGTGTAACCTGTTTGATCCAAGGATTTTCTTTCTTAAGATAATCAGAAACACTTCTAGAATTGTCGTTTTCTTCTTCCTCTCTTTAGGATAAAATGCCTGAGGTACGGCAGAGTTCTTTTGCCTTGTTAGGTGATCTGACAAAGGCGTGCTTCCAGCATGTTAAGCCTTGCATCGGTATGTTTCTTTTACATATTAAACAACTTGTTTTACAAAGTGATAAGAGGCTGGTTTAGCCATTGTTAAACTCCCTGTTTTGTGGGTTCATTTTCATGGTGTTGTAAGTTTTCGTTTTCCTTTATCAGCAAGGGTCTGTAGTCTTTTCTGCTTTGAATTTTGTCTTTAAAAGACATGTCCTTACTTTTGTAGCCAGTGCAAAAATTAATTTTTGTCCTTGATTTTTATAATGTAGCAAGCTAGTTGTTTGCTTTGATAAATTCTTGCATTTATAGGGGTTTTTTCTTCTACTAGAATCTATTGTTACATAAAATTTTATATATGTGTATTGAAATTTGAAAACTTGGCTAGAGGGTAGGTTTTGGTTTGTTTTTTTGCTTTGTTTCTAATTTCAGTATGGAAGTAGCATCACTTACACACTTTTATTGTATTTGCTGTTTCTTCCCACAAATACTCTTGAGACACACTTAACTTGCCAAATGAATGCTTGGATAGACTTGGAATTTAAAAATTATTTATCAGATTTTATAATCTATCTTTGTGACTAATTTTTTCTTAAAATTTAATCAAAGATGCAGTTGCCTTCTAGGCCACATTGTTTTTTCAAGCATAGCTGAATACATAGCCATCCAGATGATTTGAGGGTTGTGCAACTATATTATAAAACTACAAGTACTTTTAGCTGTTTTTTTCTTCTCCTCTCTTCTCTTCTCTTCCCCCACCCCAGCAAGGAATGGGGAGAAAAAAGGTTTCTAGAGTTAAAGCCTATTAGAAACATTTTCAAATCATAATTTGAAAAGATTTGCATTGATCTGCTTAGGTTCTAAAATCGAGGTTAGTCTGATACATAGCAGAAACATAGCTCTTGTTAATTCATATGTAACACTTTCCAAGCATTTAAATAGGCTTACATGAGTTTTGTTTAAAGCGACTTCCCCCCCCGCCCCAATCTTACAGTAATGGGACAAGACGGTTGTACTGTGTGATGAGATCTTAAAATGTTGTTCTTTCTAGCTGATTTCATGCCCATTTTGGGAACCAACCTAAACCCTGAATTCATTTCTGTCTGTAACAATGCCACGTGGGCAATTGGAGAAATCTCCATCCAGATGGGTAAGACTTCTTTTTTTCTTTGAATCTCTACATATTTAGCATGGTTTCTCTGGGGTATTTTTGGTTGGGTTTTTTTTTTTTCAGTGATACTTTCATGTTAAAATTTAAATAAAATTTGAGGTTCTTGTACTTGCTAGTAAGTTCAGTGTAGCTGTATTAATGGACATTTTATTCTGATTTTTTTTTTTTTTTTTTTTTGCTGTTTCAGGTATAGAGATGCAGCCTTATATTCCAATGGTGTTGCACCAGCTTGTAGAAATAATTAACAGACCGAACACACCAAAGACATTGTTAGAGAACACAGGTACCCAAAAACTGAACCATACACAGTGAAGGGAATTAGAGACTTTTTATAATGATTAAAAAAAATTTGTAGAGGAACCACACCAGAACTTATTTTATTGCTATGTTTTTGGTTTTTATAAGCAAAAGCAACTCTGTTTTGCAGAAGCTCTTACAAGTCTCAGTCTTGCAGCAAACCATCTATCATGTATCTAGATTCTTAAATTTATTTCTTTCTCACTTTTAGGACATTTATTATATTATTATCATCTGTTTAAGTATTCTTCCAGTTTTATTTATGTTTTGAATATGACAGATGTATGCAGTTACACTTTAAAGACTTAGCTCACACTGCATGTCCTTACACGTGTACTGTATATATATGTCTAGCATTTGAAACAAATGTAATTGGCATATATAAAACAAAATAATGAACTCTTTGTATTTAGAAAAAATACACTCTTTTTAAAGATAAACGGGTAATATAATGCACAAAAATCTAGATCTGTGATGGCAGTTTTGCCACAACATAACTGATATTACATGTAACTTCTATTTCTTGATCACTTAATAACAAATTTCTTAAAAGAACTGTAATAATGGCATGCATGTTTTATGTTCTGGCCCACAGCTTTGCCTTCCAAATCAGGAACAATCCCAAAATGCCATACTGAAACAGAATTTCTGAGGCTTGTTTCTTTTGCATTTATAGAGGGCACGTTCTGGTATGAAGAGCACCTTCCATACTTCAGCAAAACTGTTTGAAAACTGTCTTGTAAGAAAGTGACAGTTTAGTCACTATACCTGACATGACTGAAAATTACACAAATTCGGTGCTACAGTTATATTTTCTAAGCTAAGCAAGAGATAAATTGGAGAGAGTTGTTCAATGCATATTTTTCCTCTGGTATTCTCTAAACTTAAAACCTGAACTTTCTCTGCCCCCCTCCCCTTGCCAGTGTTTAGTATGGAAGGTGGACTTGAAGGAAAAATTACCTAGTTATCTGGCATATTATAGGTACTACTTCTTGAAAAGACAATTTTGGAGAAAATACCTACTTGTTGTTTTGAAATATACCATGAAATAGTATAGCAAAATAAATTTTCTTTCCCTCCACCCCTGCCCTGACTCCCTTCCTCTGCACTGATGGATGTGTAATACCAGTAACTGAGAGGCATCCAGTACTTAAATGTTTGCTTCCATCATTATTAGAGAATTTTTGGAAGCATCCAAACAGTGCTTTTTTTTTTTTTTTCCATTCTCTTGATAGTTACTTTAAATGTGGATGCATAACTGCAAATAAATGTTGAGTGTGGTGTACTTATAAAGTTTGTTGTGGGATATTGTGCTGCATGCCACTAGTATGTGCAAGAATATTTCTGTTTTCTGCTTTAGTTTGCTATGTAATGATTTATTAAAACACTTTTGCTGTGGAAACATGAGATCACCTTACGTAAAAGTAATTGCAAAGAAAATAACTAGTACATGCCAAAAAGTTAAGCTTTGACAGAGATTGCTATTCCTTGTAC
The DNA here is from genome assembly GCF_000699245.1 of Pterocles gutturalis. Classification (NCBI taxonomy): domain Eukaryota; kingdom Metazoa; phylum Chordata; class Aves; order Pterocliformes; family Pteroclidae; genus Pterocles; species Pterocles gutturalis. The sequence continues at coordinate 17,987 of NW_010121422.1, forward strand.
AGACTGTACCTATGAGAACTTACAGATAAAACTTGAAAGTGTATTTTCATTGGAAAGAAATACTTCAAATGCAGTTTTTTACATTAGATCTCATGAAAATTTTAGACACTGCATATTGAAATTGAGCAACAGCAGGACAACACAGTACATTACCAGAGAGCTGCAGCTTTCCTGGATTGACTAAGTTTCAAAATGCTAGCATATCCTACACCAAACTTGTATTGGAGAAAGCATCATCTGCTTTATTGCATGTTTCATGAAACTGTTCACAAATGCCTGTTAATTAGAGCGTTGCACAGTATGTCCCTTAAACATAGGTTTCCTTTCTCTGCTTCATATAAATCTGCTGGATTTTAGTATTATTCATGTATTTTGCTTCAAGTAATCCTGGTACATTATTCCCCACTCTCTCCTTTTTCTAAAGATTAATCTTTTGTGAGTTGAGCAAACACCATTAAAACACATTTGCGTGATGATATTTTCTTCAGTCTGTTCCTTAGAACAAAGGACCAAACTACCTTATCATATGATGAAGCAGTTTTGCTTTTCATGGGTCCTTATGGCTTGATATCAGAAGTCAGACTTGTATACAACTTTTGTGAGGAAACCTTTTGTGAACAGGAGAAACACTGGGATTAAACAATTAATTTTCTGCAGTCGGTTGCTGTGAGTGAGCAACCAGTTTAAATTAAATTCCTTACAAGGTTATGAAGACAACAAATATTTGGTGCTCTTTGAGAAGTGTTTCATCTATTTAGCATTTTTAGATAGACCACAATATTTTCCAAGTAAAAGTATTTTTATAAATGTATTTTACTAATGGAGTAAAACTATTAAGAATCTTGAATTATAAATGTTGGAAAAAATAAAAGATTGAAAATACTTGATACAAAAACTTAACATGGTTAATTCCTTTTTATCAAGGGAATCCATAATTGATACATTTCAATAAAAACTTTGAAATGCATGGTAGGTAAATTTACTGTAAGAGATTATTCTGAAGAGGGTAGAATGACTGCTTACATCAGAAAACATTTGGATTTTAAATTGTGTTTTTGGTGTTCTCTCATTTACTTCTTTAATTTTTCTTTTACCCTGGAGAGTATACCATATATGTTGCTGCCTCTTACTTAGGGGGTGGTAATAAACAGCACTGGTGAAATCTTATGTTTATTATCATACACAGATTCTGTTGGTTTCTGTTTCTGAGTTATTTGTTGTTTTTTCTTTATTTTTTCTCCTCCCCCCTCATTTGCTCATGTCTTGGTTGGCGTTTGGTGGTGTATAACCGTGATTGCGTTACCTTAGCAATAACAATTGGTCGTCTTGGTTACGTTTGTCCTCAAGAGGTGGCCCCCATGCTACAGCAGTTTATAAGACCCTGGTGTGTATTATTCAATCTTTTTTTTTAATTCATTTTTCTTCACTCTCTTTCTTTCTTTCTTCTCTCTATCTCACTTTTAGATATATTTTCAGTTGGTTACAAAATCTCAATCCTTAATCATTGCCAACCATGTGACTAATCTTGTCCTATCAGGTTTGTGAGTTTTTAGTAGCACCGTCATGTATTCTTTATGTTGTGGCTAACGACTAATTTATGCATGGGATAAGATTGTCACATGCTTGCTGTGTTAAAGCTTGACTATGAAAGAGCATTTTAAAATCCACCAGAATGATAATACAATGCATGCAAATACTATAAAATTTAAACCGTGCATTACTTTACTTAAAATTCAGTCTGAGGCTTGAATTGCTGTAAGGAATATATGTTTATAGACTTGTTATGTATAAAATAGCTTGCTTGCTGCTGTAAAAGTTAAATAACTGTTCTGTAAGTGGTATCTGACATAATTCATCCTGTGATAGTATTATATGTTCCGCTTCTAATAATGATAGCTTCTATAAATATTTCAGATACATGTTTCCTTTGTATTTAATGGAATACAGGTCACCCTTTCTAAATGTATATAGTGTAACAGGAGAACAAGATTCTGGAGATGATGCCTAATGGGAATATGCTAGTAAAGACTGTGTGCAACAAGTGTTTTTCTAAGTGTTCAAAATAGTGTTTCTGATCATCTTATCAGTGTGACTTATTCCATCAAATACTGTCATATAGTTCTAACTTGATTGAAGAAAAAGTTATAGAGTTAGCTAAGTTTTGCTCTCCAACTTGCTAGGTGCACCTCTCTACGAAATATAAGAGACAACGAGGAAAAGGATTCAGCGTTCCGTGGGATATGTACCATGATCTCGGTCAACCCCAGTGGAGTAGTCCAAGTAAGATACATGAATAGATCTTATTTTCTTTAGTTATGTGACATTTACTGCAAGTTGTATATGGAATAGGAAAAAGTTTAGCTTGATGTGATTCCCTACAGTACATGATGTAGCTTTATTTTGAGGTGAAGGAGGACAAAATGTTTCTATTGCATTATAGTGTTATAATGATATGTATCATGGTGCTTCTGTTAATTATGACCCGGCAAAGGAAAGGAGAAGAGTATTGTTAAATTCAATTTTTGTCTTTTACTTACAAAGAGTATGTAAATAATGAACATTGATTAAAATAACTGTGTTTTTATACTTCTGTCACGTTGTGTTCAGGATCTGTATGAAAATAAAAGGAAAACGTTTACATACTTAAAGCTATTTTCCAGATGTAACCCAGGCTTTTAAAACTAGAAACAGAACAAAACCAGTAACCACCTCTTCATTCTTAAAACTTGGGTAGGGAAGATTCTGTTTCAACTTTGCATATTTGCTTAAATAGTCAATGTGACAAGTAACATGCATATCTTTAAATGGTACATCTGAAAAATAGAATATTACTTGCATGTAGTCTCCACACCTCCAAAGTAAAGCTGCACCAATGTAATGTATTCTAAGAGGAAAATTAAGGTAATTTTCCCCTCTCTTCTGCCTGGCATTCTTTTTCCTGAAACACAAGAATTGAGCCTCTACTTTGTTTTGAAATTTTCAGTTCATTTCACTTATGCATTATTCTGTACTTAGCGTTTCCCTGTTCAGCTGTCCATTTGTTCTTTCACATAGCTTAAGGAGAGGGGATAATTAAGGATTCTTTCATTATGCCATCTCTCCTCTGTAGTTGTTATCCTCAGTTCCTACCCAAAAACATGGGCATTATCAAATTAATTATTAAATATTGGTATTTTAATGGTGTAGTAGCAGGTAATGCGTGACAGCAGGTGAACTAAGTATGGGGATTTTGGGGTGGCTTTAGTTTTGAACCTGTATGATAAACATTTTGTGTGTCCCAGAAAAAAACACTGGCTCTGCTTAAAGAAATAGAACAGTTTTTTTCCCCCAACTGGAGATGCGAGAGAGAATTGCAACTGTGGTCTTGAGTTTGTTCCTTGTTTTTAAGTTGATTGGTTCTTGAACTTGATATATGTACTGAAAGAATTAATGTTAGACAACTGTGATGTGGGAGGGGAGAGTTAGTTTTTTGTTAACTGGTTTTATTTAATCAAAAACCTGGTTAAACAAAGGTATTCGTACATTCAGCTATTTCTATTTCTGAACACTTAGGCATACAATAACTTACCATTATTGTCTGAATTGACTGGAAAATAGATATATAAAAACAAAAGCAGTTGTGAATTAGTATCAAAGATCCTGCATAGTTCATGGAAGGAACATCAAGCATTGTTTTCAGACCTATAAATTGAGGTTTCTAACCTATGTGATTGTTTAATCTTATAGGACTTTATATTTTTTTGTGATGCTGTTGCATCGTGGATTAGCCCAAAAGATGATCTCCGAGACATGTTCTGTAAGGTAAGGTTTCTAATATAACAGTATATCCCAACAGTTGTTGTTTTGGATCCTCTGGCTTTTTTTATTGCTTCCTATTTCCACTACTAGCACTCACTGTATTTGTGGTCATAGAGGCTTCTTTGTAAGGCCATAAATTTTCAGACGAAACAATATAAAAATCATTACTCTTTTTTTAATCTATACTTTCTTATATGTATTTGGGTTATTCCAAACTTTTTCTAACAGTATGGTAAAGTTTGCTTGAGATCTTATTTGAAGGCATAATAGTCCTCAAAGAGCTTTTCATAAAGTCCAGCCTACTAAGTTTTGCCTGCATTTGGAAAAACAGGTTTTTATATCACATTTAAGATTTTTTTTCTAGAAAATGAGATTTATGTGGTTCAAGACTTTTTTGCCAAGAAGATGCCTACTTTGTTTTGGAGAAATATTTATAGAATTGCAAATGAAAAATATTCCAGTGGTATCCTGATCTGTTTCTAAAATGCTGAAAATAAGCTTTTGGGATTCCTTAATCCTCCTCGGAATCCCTCTTGGATGAACAAGTTTCAAGAAATTAATGTACAGTTATACCCAAGAATACATCCCTAGACAAAGTGTCTAAAGAATTTAAGCAAAAGGACTATTTGTCCTCTGTAAAATAAGCAGTAAAACCCCACCCAGAATGTGATATATTGTGTCTTGGCACTAGTGTCTTAGATTAAAAGAAAAAATGAAACATTTCATTCATGAACGGACGCTGTTACTATTCAGTAGTGTGGCTCCCCTCATAAGTTGTAAAGTGAAATCTCTGTTTTTAGAAAGGATGTATGTCAAAATATATTTTGACAATTATATTCCTCCTAAAGCAAAAATGGAGCATGTTCCTAAGTACTTACTAGGATCATGGGTCAGTATTGGCACTTTTTCTTCAAGTATCGCCATGTGTGAACATCAAAACAGAAGTTAGAACTTTTGTATCCTACCTTTAAAAGCAAAGACCGAAATCTCACTGTCTGAGTTTGCCTCTCAGATGACTGGTCTCCTTCAAAGGAACATCAAGTTTAGGAAGTGCAGAGCTGTGAGTATTTTAGTGTCAGCAGAAGAAAACAGCAAATACTTACAAGCTTAAAAGAAAGTCCAGGATGCTGTCTGTGATGGTTGTCCAAAGCAGTCTCAGTGCATGTTTTTGCACTGGTCCTTCAGCACTGAATACTTGCTTCAGTAAGTTAGGCTCCTCTTTTTCAGATTCTTTCCAAGTTATCCATGTGGGATCTAATGCATTCAAACTGGACACAATGGCTCTTGGTTACTTGGGATAAGGACATCCTTGCTTTTTATAAAGTGTATTCTTTTGTACTTTTTGCTATGCCAGTAAGGAGACAAAACTTTCTTCAAATGACAGCATGCACAGTTTTTAGATTAATTCCTCATTAATACATGATTGCTGTAGTCCAGTTAGATGTTTTTCCAACAATATGTCATTCAGGAACAATGTGAAAAAACATAGATTGTCCAGTGTTTAATTTTTTATTTTGTTTTGTTTTATAGCACTAGAGCTGAGACAGAAAATACCACTTCCAAGAGCTTGCATAGGTAGATGAGCTGCCAGCGTTGCTATCTGACACATAGCAAAAGAATTTTATCACTTTTTATAAAGTGAGGTATCTGAAGCTCACTTGCTAAAACTCTACTGGAAGATTATTTTAAAAGTGTTCCTTTTGTCATACCTAGACATTTTTAGATTTTCAGTAGTTTCTTGGCAGCTGGGTAATCTCACTTTTTGGGTTAGGAAAGAGAGGTGAGCCTGCTTGTGGAAGGTCTGTTTCAGGGAAAAAAGCAGTAAGTTAACTGGTGACACGGTAATGTCATTATTGCTGCATCCGGTTTAAGAAAAGCTCCGCTTGAGAATGTTGTGTTGAAGGTGACTCAGTAACATGAGCTTTAACTTTGATATTGCCTTTTCTGTGAGGATGTGTTCATGACACTGTACCACAATTCAGTATCGTTGAATTTAAAAAAGAAAAACAAAACTATGAGGAGGAGCCATTTCATCTGTTTTTGTTCTTTCTAATGTATGCCTTTTACCTAAGACATTTTTGGTAGTATAATTTAATTTTCATAGTTTTCAGTTTATTTATTACATTGGAAGGTCCAGACTGAAACCTGTAGATTTTTTTTTCTTTAGCTTTTGACTGACACTGACTGTGGATCCCTGGTCCTTTAAAATACAAAAGATTTTAACAGCTTACTTTTTAGTGACAGTTGTCTCACAGTTCCATGGAAAAAAACAGAGGTCTCACAGGATGCTTTTATATTGCTACTAGAATTTGACAGGCGTTCATTCTGTCAAATGCTGGCTGCAGTTTTGGCTCAGCTTTCTTCCCACATCTTAACATACATAAACTGTGGCAATTGATAAAATGTTTAGCATTCTGATTTGGCCTAATTCTAGGTTGTAACTTACCTTACTCATTAAAAATACATATAGATATGTTTGCACACACTTATTTGTGTGGGAAGCTATTTTCTATTTGTTACCCTTAAAAGAAAAAAAATTTCAGTTAAGAAAGCCATTAGTAGACTTCCTTTGTTTCTCAGTAGCATTTCAGTAATGAATTTGAGAATTTAAATGGCCAGATGTACAATCCAGCGGTTTGTGGCTTACTGGCATACTGCATATGTTGCTAGTAAGTAATGTATCTACTGTTTAGTGATTATCTTGACTTCCCCCCACTCACTTGTAGATTCTTCATGGATTTAAAAATCAAGTTGGGGATGAGAATTGGAGGCGTTTCTCTGACCAGTTTCCTCCTCCCTTAAAAGAGCGCCTTGCAGCTTACTATGGAGTTTAACTTCATGCACTGTAGCTGCAGTCCCATAATTAGAGGTAAGCACGCAAATCTTCCTTGCTAAAAAGAGCTGTATAGCAGACTTCCTCCCTGTTTGCATTATATGAATTTTAGTTAATTCATCAGACTACAATTTTTCAGATATGCTGGATATCTTCCCTTCCTATAAGAAGGAAAACAAGGAGATGATAGTATACCTAAATGGTGGTAGCTGTAGCAAACGCAGTTGTCTGACTCTGTTATTATATTTTTACAGAGAGAAGAGGGGGAGAAAGAAAGAAAAAGTGAGTGTGTGATACGCACAATAGTGTATCAAGATAAGGTTGGAAGTGTAGGTGTAACAAAGGGCCAGTTCAAGTTTAGTAAGCAAAATGATGAATATGATCCTCAACCCATCATACTAAATAACAGAGTCTTCCTTATGTTTTACTAATTAGTAGATAGCAGATGTGGTCTGAGCAGGAATATTCCTCTGGGATAGGAAAGCAAATTTGTTAACACACTTTAGCCATGAGAAGTCCAACACACTCCTAACCCCACACTGGAAGACCTTTCCACTGAATAAAGGATGTTATGCTAATCTGTAGCTCTAGTGTAACTGTTGAGCTTGATGTTTTGGGGAGGCTGATGTGTTTATTACTGCCATGTTCCATTTTCTACACCAATTCAGAATTGTTACAGTTCTCTGTGGAGAATGATTCAACTTCAGCAAAGAACAGTGATAGTGCATTCTAGAATAGTAATATTATACCACCTTGCTCTGTGCGCACTGTGTAAAGCAAAATTCCGAAGTGTAAAGTAGTATGATACTGTGAAGAGATTATTATTCTACCCAAAAAAGATGATGAATTAAGTTTATTCATTCAGTCTTTATGCAGATTTGATACTTGCTGTAGAATTTTTGTACTGAAATTATGGGAGTGAATCATGCCATTCTGTTTTCTTGTTGAATGGAAAACTAAAGTCAGCCTAAGATTGTTTCAGTCAGTGACATAAGAAATCCTGCTTGAATTGCCTGTTTGATCTCAGCAGTGGATTAAAAATAAACCAATTTCAAACATTTACATATTTATCAATGAGGGCATTTTAGTTCTGACATAAGGGTGTTTTCATAATGAAGAGGAATCAAAAGTGGTAGAATTTGCTGCTATTCTCAGTTTGAACTGAGGAGATACTACGGCTATCTTGTTTAATCCACCTAAAAGTGAAGGTGCTAGATCTGTAGCAGATACATTTAGTATTCTTTCTCAATGTCATACCTACCTCATAATTTTGTACTAAAAATGGAAAGGCTTGTTAGAATATATAGGACTGCTTTTATCTTAAATCTAAGCTTAGCCACAATAGTGGAACTGTCAGTGTAGTTTTAAAGCATACATTGTTTTTCCATAAATAAGAGTTTACCTGATGTAAATGGCCTCTTTCCTTAAACAGACTTAAAAGGGGAAATCTAGGCATAAATACATTTTTAAGTTAAAAGTTGTCACCTACTGCTTAAAAACAGCAAAACAGCTCTTTGTTTATGCACAGACCTGTCAGTTAAGGTTCAAGGTAAGATTTAATTCTACTTCTGTCTTTTCATTTTACAGGTCCTTCAGTCTGGGAGACTATGAGGGAGCCTCTGCACCCAGGGAAAATGTTACCCTTTACTGGGGGGAAGGGTAAACCAGTAGGGAATACAGTACAATCCCAACCCTACTGGGAGGGGCGGGAGGGAGGTGTTGCCGTCACTGTATTAAGTCGATGTTGGGAAATGTTTTAACATCTGGAGCCTTTGTGGGTGGAAATCTGTCTCCTATTACAACTCTGCACTGGATGTGAAGAAGAAAAAAAAAAAAAGAAAAAAGAATCTAGTCACAAAACAGCACATTCTGGAATATTGTGGGGAATTGTACCAAAATAGAAACCATATAATTGAACCATAGGGATACGTAAAGAGGAAAACTATTTTGCGCACAATAAAGGAAACCTAAGAATGGGGGTCACAAACAGTAAAAGGCTTTCTTTTATCTGTATGGTTTTTTAAGTAAGGGTTTTATACATTATTTCATCCTGCTTGATGGGATTCCTAGGTATTTGCATGTTAATGAAGAACTACACAAATGAAGTTAGTACAGTTAAAATACTGCTTGTGTCTGCATTAAGAGCAGGCACTTGCAGTGTACCATAGAGAAAGCCCATTGTAATTTAATAAAGGTTAACTTGGACATAATGAAGCAACCCGCAAGATGCCAAATGAGTCACTCCTTTCATTTTTGGGGTAAGGGGAGGGACACTTCAAAGGAAAGATTGACATCTTAATTTTTACATTAAAAGAAAGAATTACAGTAGTGGATATGAGTTTATTATTGTACTTCATTAGATTTAATTTCTAGAGTAAGGCATTATTCTTAACGTGCAGTTTAAGGTTCAGGCATGTGTTCTGGCTCATAGTGATCAGAAGTAATTTAAATTAGTGGGAAAGTAGCATGCTTGCATCACATAGAGTGAAATTGGTATACATTTACCTATGTTGCGCCAGTTTTGTGTTGCCGTTTACCAATTCAATATAGCCCTGCATTTAAAATTAAAATTCCTTTTTTAAGACTCTGTGGATTTTATTTTTATTAAGAAAATAGATATAAAGTACTGTAGTTAACAATTAGGCCTTGAAATACCTTTTTAGGATCTGTTAAGAATAAGATTGATATTGTAATGTGTGTAACCTGCACAATGTGGAAAGCTGATATAGCTGTGCAAAATATTTGCCTCTGTGCTGTCAGTGTGATGTGCTTTCTGCATGGTTATATACTAGTGATTTTCTCAGAATCTCTAAAAATGAGTTACATGGTAAGACCCATTAAAGGCTGCATAAATGTTAGATGGCACGTAAAGACAATTGTAGAAGTTGAAGACATGATTGCTATATTTGTGTTTATTCCCACTCAACATATTACCTTCTGCGCTTTCTTTTTGTTCAAAGCATGATCTTAAAAGAGATGTTTAAGTTAATGGGTGTAATGCAGGGTATCTACACTGTATCGGCGCATGTTGGTGGCCCTTTGTGATGTAGTTAAATGCACAAGGGTGCAAGTTTAAAGCTACAGAGTGAAAGCTGGTTTGGATCCTCTTCATTTCATTTGTTTAGCTTTTCTGTTGTGTTTTTTTCTCTACTTACATGTACTCCTGTGAATAAATCCTTGTTAAGTTAACCCTTTACTTTTCCTTCCATGTGTATTTTCTTATGTACTGTGAATGTGAATTCCTAACTGGTACACTTGATCTTGTGTCCATCTGAAAGTGGCAAGTCTTTAATAATTTAGGTTGCCTAAAGAGTATCCCATGATGATAAAGGAAAATGGAGAGATTTTTAACTCTGCTGGTCAGAGGTGAAGCCACACCTTTCCATTTTTCAAGTGCTGCGTAATTAATCTGCAAAACAAAATTAAGCCATAACAGCCTTTTTCTAGATTTAGTTTCTCACCTTTGCATTGCAAAATGGATACTGGATAAGAGTTTGGGGTTTTTGTTTGTTTGTTTGTTTGGCTGGGTTTTTTCTAAGAACTTGCTCTTCTTTGCATGGTTCTGTTCCTTGACTGTTGAATGATTTAGCCATTGCACTGAAATTTGAGCTGTGTGAGTGTGAACTTATAAATGCTGTTTAAAGAGTTTTGATTCCTTTTTTTTTTTAATGCATGATAGCATGCGTGTTTTACATGCTCCCCCCTCTCCCTCTTTTTTTGGCTTTTCAAATTTTAATGGATTATGCCTGAAGAATAGTTTGGCCATGTACTGTATGAAGTACATAGTATTTATTCAATTTGGTCAAAATTGCATGTGATAACTTGCTTTCAAATTACATTGCTTTGGTAGCAAATACAAAATTCCTTCTTAACTAATAGCTCTGAAATAAATTAATAATAGTCAGTAAAAACACTTTAAAACCAAATTCTGGAAGGAAAAATAGCCCAAACCTTTAAAATTTAGCAAGGTGGGATATTATTTAGGCCCAAACTTGCTTTAATTTTGAGTGTGTCTGAACGTTAGGGAAGGGTTTCAGAGAAATGACATTTAAAAAGTGTAGTATAGGAAAACCTACCCAAATAATACTGTAGCATAACAGCTAGAATCTGAGTTCTAACTAAACTAAACTTCTTAAATTTCAGAAAGTCCCTTTAACCAAATAAAACCACTCCACCTCACCTCAGATTAGCTTAGGATGCCACTTTTGTACATACATATTTTAATAGGTATTTGCACAGATGTGAACTGATCTGGTATAACAGGAAGGAAAATAATTAAAATAAGGCAGAAACAAACAGTACTGACAAAATAAGTTTCTGTATCAGTAAGTTCTTTCATGGTATATTTTAAGGCAAATAAACCATATTCCTAATGCATAATATAGCGCAGAGATTTGCAGAAGCCATTTGGGGGATAATGTGAGGTAAGAAAAGTTCTGAATCAGCATTAACATTTATAATTCAGTTATTGCATCATGGGATATATAAAAAGCATCTTAATTCTTGTGGTGTAGTCTTGACAGTTCTTGAATGTTGAGTGAATGTTTATACTGGTAGAATTGTGAGTTTGTCTTTGTTACATTCCAGTGTTTCTGCCTCTTGGCATGCTAAAAGCACGGCTTACTTCATTTGCTCCTTACACACTGAATAAAGTGCTGTTAGTGTGCTAAACTACAGAAATAGCCGCTGCTAAGTAATGGTGTAGATTTTCTACTTGAATATTTTTGTTGTAGGAACCTCAGGAGGTCAGTGTTTACTGTTTTTATATATGCCTTTTTCCTGTTTTGAGTTTCCCTTTTTGAAGGATTCTGAGAGTGAACAAAAGCTGCTGATCAACCTAAGTTGGTAACAGAAAGTATATTTAAAATCCTTATAAATGCATCTTTTTGGCAGTTCTAAATTGGTGTTAAATTAGTCTTAGGTGAAGTTCAATGCTAAATTTTTTTCATTACACATTCAGAAAACAGCTTGTTTCATTTAGAGAAAAATATAAGAATAGTTCAGTATTTTAACCAGTGAAAGAAAAAATAATCAATTTTGTAAATTTTTTTCCAAAGCTTGATTATTTTCTAAATCAGTGAATATGTATATATTTAAATTGTAATAACCTAATTCTTATGCTTTAGTTTATTGCTCCTTAAAGCTTGTACTCAAAAGACCACTTTTAGAAGAATGGGTTTAAAATTTATAATCATGATAATTTTTAAAAGTTATGAAGTAGCATAAATTTTGTAACTAACAATATTGATACACACTGTGATTTTTTTTTTTTTTTTTGTTAGGACTTATATGTTAGCATCAATCTTAATTACTTAAACTGCATATATTGTATAATAGTAAAGTGTATATTTTAAAACTTCAAGTGGCTTTCCTCAAGCGAAACTCATTGCTACTAGAAATATTCAAATCTAGCTTTATCTCAGGTGAATACTCTTGTACCCTTTTTGTTCAGAACACATGGTAATAAAAATGTGTCTTCATTATATCAGTTTATGCATTTCCTTTAGGCAGCTCCTCTGTGTTAAACCTTCTACTAAGGATAATAATGATTTCTGCTTCACCTATTTTATTCATATTGAATGTATTAACAGATAAGGTGCAAAAACATTCTTCCCTTGAGGAGAATGCATCCATATTCAAACAATTGAGATATTTCTTTAAAAATGCTTTAAATGCAACATCTTATAGGAAATAATTTTTTTCAGATTTTGTCAAGGAAAGAAGTTGCAACTTAACACTAATTGCTTCAATACTATCTCTTTCATGAGGATGGTAGATGCATAAAGATTCTATATGTAGGGTCTAAAGAGTAACTTTTTATCTTAGATAAAGTTTAAGCTCTTTAGTGAAATGGGAAAACATCCTGTAGTTATCTCAGATAAACGCTGATGTAGTTTGCATACCTATTTGTTATATATTACATAAGTATTTCCAGTAACCTCATATAGAATAAAGCTTGATCAGTAGCTGAGTATTTCACTCACCTATGCATTTTGCAGAATCACTTGCATCCATCAGTCTTCTAGGTATTCTTCTCCAATAAAAACTGGTTTTTGGCTGCCACTGATGCTTGCTCTTTGCACTTAATGGTTGGAGCAAGCCAGTTTTAGATTATTTTAAATGGGAAATGGGGGCGAGCACTCTTCTTGCTTGCCTTGTAGAGTATATTCCGCTAAATTAATAAGGATGCTTACGCACTCTAATGTAGTTACATGAGGGAAGTTAAAAATGGCTCTGTGAGATTAATCCCTTTCTGTTTTTACCGTATACTTTAAGTAAGCCAAATCCACATCTCAGAGAATTCAGCGCTTACAGTATAGTATCATTTTTCTATAAGTTTGTTTTATTGTGCTACTTTTGCCTTAGGTATCTATTTCCTTATTTTGGGTGGGCAACAAAATTAAGAAGGCCTGGGTGCTTTTTGTGAGGACAGCGATCAGAAAAAAGATATAAGCAGGTTCATTTGGCTGTTGAAATCTCTAGTGTAATATTACTTTTTTTCATGAGAAGAGATAGGTAGTTATGTTGTAGATTGTCTGACTTAGTAATACTAGACACTTCTAAAATTTTGAATTGGATGCAGTATACAAAATAGTTTAAAATGAAAGATGACTGGATCTTTCTGCTGACAACTTAGGTTGTATGAGTTTTGCTTGAAAGCTTTAAATCTGATGTTTCTGTATCTGCCACAATGTTGGAATGTTTCCTTCAAACATATCCTCCTGCAACCTCTCAAACTGTACTAAATCGAGTGATATTTCTTGAAGTCTGCCTATGTGCTAACAGAACTTCATTTTAAATAGAATATGGTTTTAATTTTTGATAAGCTGCTGAATTTTAAAGAGTTTTTGGGGCCACCAAATATTTTGGATCATGCAGAGAATATATATTGTACTGTAGTAATTTTGTATTTACATTTGTATGATGTGACATAATAGATGTGAATGTTAATCACTGCTTGACTATGTTAATAAAGTTGTTTAAATATAGATGTTGCATTCCAATTTTTAATGAAAGATTAAAATTTCATGTTCAGTCTATGTTTTGCCTGACCCAGTGGTGCACTCTTCTGGTTCACACATGTAAGTTCTGGAGTCTCTTGCATAAGGATTTTTATTTTATCTGAAAGAAAATTATGTTTGGATAAGTTAAGGTCACTTCAGTTTAGATGCTTCATGCTGCTTGAGGGCAGATAAATGTAGAAATAGGAGGTTTATGTGAACTGAAAGTAATGCCTGTTGGGTGATAACTGGTAACTGCTTTACTGCTGAGAAATGGTACATTGACTGTATTTTTGTTTGAAACAGTTGATGCTTGTTAAGTCTGACCAAGTAGGAAAAGAAAAACAAAAAATCATTCTCATTGCTTGTGCTATCAATAATGTGAATGAAAAAGGAGTAAACTAGAAATAAATTAAAATTATTCAAGATCTTAAACCAAAGCTTGCAGTGATCTTAGTCTAATTTTATCTAGCTTTTATGGGACCATGACAATACAAACTATTTATATAACTTCCTGATACAGGAGTCTCCAAAATTAAAGTATGAAATGAACAGTAGTAACTCTGAACAAAGTCCACCGATTGTGATTTGAACATTTTTATGTTCACTTCCAATATTAAACAGTTTGTCAATAGTATGTAGATAATTTAGACAATTATGTATGTCTAGCACAGATAGCTTCTATAGTGGAATCATTAAATTCAATAAAATGCATTGTCATTAATGTTATAACTATTTACTATAATAAAATTTTGAGTAGAAATTAATTGCTGCATACTCAGCTGAAAGTCTACTTAATTAAGGACTTAAGATTTCTGCCTCCAGAACAAGGAGAAAGCTGAGCGTACCAGTGGCTGCGTGGGAGGAGATGGGGGAAAGTTTGATCTTTGTTTTCTTTCAAATAGCCCTCCCCAGTCTCCTTATGTTGTGGGGTACGTATGATGGAACATCCTGCTGTCAGATGTTTTGTTCAAGTCTCCTACTATCAACCTAGAACCTGATCTTAAGCTGTGGTCTCTAATTTTGGCTCTGAGGTTAATTACTACCTGTATATACAAACAAGAGATGAGTAGAGTAAGTACTAGCATCTTGAATAAGCTGAATGTCATGACTAAGTTTGTGGTCAGATTACAACAGTGCAAAGGATGGTACTTACAACATAGGTCATGCTATTTCTTTAAAAAAATAAATTACATTTTATTTAAAGATGTACTTGAACAAAAATGCATTTCAGTAGGAATACAGTGTGTGTGAAATAATTCATGTATGTTAAGTGCTCACAGAGTAGATGTTGGTAGCTTTTGTTATCCCAGAATGTCTCTCAATGAAACATACTGCTTATATTATATAAAGTATTAATACATAAAGTACATTTCTTTCAGAGACATTTATCCTTGTTTTACATAAAATGAGCAATATATACCATCAAAACTTCCCAAAGGACACCCAAATGTTAGTCTGCATAATGGCAGACTTAAAATGAGGTTTCCAATAATCAGTCCACTTAAGGAAAACAGATGCAATTATGATGGACATGTCTTAATGCATATATGTGTAAGTGACGGCATATAAGGAATTATTTTTAATCATAGTTTTTCAGGTGTTTTTGGGGACACCAGTTCTTTTTTCCGAGACTTTCATTTGAATCATAAAAGTGAAAATTGAGGTATTTATTTTGTAGCTTCAAGTAGAAATCATTTTTGTTGAATCTTAATTTATATTTAAAATACGGAAACAAGACACATCGAACTGTTGTGCTGACCATTTTACCCATTTTTCCTTTTCTTAATGCCTCTTGGCAAAATGGATGGTCATAAATTTCCTCTGTGAAATATACAGGGGAACTTAAAGTCCTCCCCTGTGTTTACAGCATACAGGTTAATTTGGATGCATAACTACTGCAGTATTACTATAAATTGTGTCAATATTTTTTAAATTTCCATTATTTGTTTCTGCATATCCAGTGCTTAGTACACTTAGTACAAATGTCAAATAGAATTTTGTTTCTCTGATAACGTACTGTACACAATGAGAAGTTATGTTAATTTGTCAGTCCTTTT
This sequence comes from Pterocles gutturalis, assembly GCF_000699245.1. Classification (NCBI taxonomy): domain Eukaryota; kingdom Metazoa; phylum Chordata; class Aves; order Pterocliformes; family Pteroclidae; genus Pterocles; species Pterocles gutturalis. The sequence goes on from NW_010121422.1 coordinate 33,679, forward strand.
ACCTTGAAATGATTGTCAAGGAATGTCCTTACAGGTAGGGGCGGGATATTTAGTTTGCAGTTTTCTAAAGCTATCTTTCAGCTTTACATTCATGGTGACTTGCTGAGGGGATTCTGTGGCATGCAGATGCAGAGACTAAAGGGTTCTGTAGTTTGAAAGCTCAAGCATAGTGAATGACACCCTCACAAAAATGAAAAAGAAGGATTTGCTTTAAAAGTAAAAACAACCAAATAAAAATGCAGACTGTTTCGTAACTAAATTCTGAGGTGATACTTTTCTTCCCAAAACCTCATCTTCACACATGGCATCTTTCATTGTCTTCCTTTAAGTTAGTAATTTTCTCAATAGGAAATTTGGAGTCATCTTCCATGGTGGGTTTTTTTCTCCTTAATGCATTGATAGTCATGGTCTTGCATATACATTTGTCATCCTGAAATGTACATGCTCAAATAACTATTTTGGAATCATGTCCAAAGTAACCCCAGGTGTGTAAGTCTGTGCCCCTTTTACTTCTAGCTTTGGAAATACTTTGGAAGAACAGATGAATCACATGACAAAGTAAGAATTCAAGTATTCGTTTTCTATAATTCTTTGCATACCTTAGCATAAGGGAGTAAGGCAGTTGCATCTCTTTCTCCAGTACTCTGCCATAGGAAGATGTAGCTAATTTTAGTTTTGCTTAACCCTGTCCTCCTTATTGAAGGCCTTACACACTGAAACATTAGTCATCTTTGGGCCAAAAGCAGATGGAAGCTAGCCGGAACCTTGGACCGCAGCTCTCAGTTGTTGTAGGCATTTCCTCATCTGTGTAACTGTTTCTCAGTCCATAAAATGCCAGTGTTTAACAGGGAGTTTTTGGGCAAATAATTGCCCAGTGTAACAACTCAGAGTTCAGTTTGCCTAATCATGAACCATAGACATCTTGGCTACTTTTATTTCTTCCTAAAAAACCCAGACCTCAGTATCTTAATCTCAAATTTGGCAGATGTAGCAGGTTGTTACTGTGGTGAGGCCCTCTACGTCATTACAAGTCTGCACATCTTCATAAGCACTTAGGCTTTAAGAGTTTTATCAAGGTCATAAGGACACTATGAAGTTCACGTCTTTCTTCCAGCTGCTCAAGCACTAGTATGTATATCTATCAATGTTGTAAAGAATCAATGGTAAGAATTATTTTCACATAGCACAACTTCTGCCCAAATGCAAACCATTCACTGCCCATCCTGTTCATACTGCCATTCTGATTTTTGACGTGCAATCCTGTATAACCAATTCATTTTATCTCTCTCACAATATTTCAAATAGCAGTTTCTTACCTAGACAGATAAAAAGTCTGGCCAGATTAATATCTTTCTTTTCCGTATTTTCATTTACTGTCTTTCAGAAACTCATTGACAAGCCTTTGCACTTCCTCTGTAAGTACAGTAATAATTATAAGCTAGTTTTGGTTTAATTAAAAACACAAGCACCACTTATTCCACTATGCTATACTAAGAATACTTTCCTGAGATACTATGTAATAACCTGATTAGCTTAGCCTCAGACCCTTCTACCACCAGTTACCTTTTCTGCCATATATTATAACCAGAGCAGAAAAGATCTTGGTGATCTGGACACCACGTCTTGCTTTTGTGGTAGGTACTATGGAGCACTTTGGTACTAAGTGAAGTTGTACAATCTGAGCTTGCTCTCCTAAACAATTCAGGCTTTTTTGGTTTTCATTGAATTCAAATGCTTTAAATAATTCAATCTTTTCTCATTTAAGTTATTTTTACTATTTGACTGCAAATAAGAAGCTGCTTCAAGTTCATTGGTTGATATATTTGTAGCTAAGTGCCTAAAACATGTATGCAATGTCAAATATATTGATACATCAACAGGATAAATTCAGCTAACCACTGAATCTATTTTTGACAGTATTACAGCATAATAATTTATCATGTTATTTCCCCATCTTACATAGACTATAGATTTAAAAACGCAGTACAGTGTTTCTATAGTAAAGCATCTCCTGAATATATTAGAGATCTCCCAGAGTTTTTCATGCAGGGCTGAAGGGTGACTAAACATTAAAATAGAATATACAACCATTAAAACTATTCCAGTTTGTTGATACTAATGTTCACTAATGCTTTCTAATCTTTCCATTTGATTTAAGGTTGGTTTGATGAAATATGCTTTTGGCAGCAGCAGGTATTGACACCGAGTGACTCACTGTGAAACAATGTTGTTGGCTTCCTAATTGAAGTAATGAATGGGATGTAATTGAGCTTGGTGACTAGATCAATAGAAGTGTGCATTTTAAGTATACATTGCATTTGGTGATGCAGCCTAATGGAATACATCATTCCAGGGATGTTGAAAACAGCATCATTAAAACTTGCTGTAAATCTTCAACAGAACACAGAAATCTTTCCTAGCTTCGAAAGAACTTCAATGAGTTATTGCACCAAGTTGAAAGAAATTCAGCTGATCTCTTACTGTAATAAATGTGGCTATCTTATCTTAAACTCAGAAAAGACATTAGAAACATCTGCCCTACCCAGAAATGTAACTTAGGCCACAACATCACCAGGAATATTCATCAGGCCACAAGACGAGTTTGTGCATGTATTTCAGAAAAGGGCCTTAAGATTAAGGATCTTAAGATTGTGTTGGAGAATTCCCAATACCCTTTGAATAAATTGTTTCAAGTTAGCTGTATTTGCTGATAACTTTATAATCTCTTTTTCCTAGCCAGATTTTTTTTCCTAAGCTTTTTTAGCTTTAACTTCTGTCTATGGGATTTCATTACACTTTTTGTACAAAAAGGCTGCCATAAATGTCTAGTCATGAAGATAATGCTTAGGTCATAAGCAAGTGAATTATTAAACCTAAGGGTAATGTCTGCAGGTATTCAGGTACAATTGCTTGATTAGAACATAATCCTGGTGTTTTTTAAATCCTACAAGATAACCTGACTGTACTTACCAAAGTTAAATGAGTCTTGCAAGGGGCTTAACCTAACAATTCACTCTGTCTCCCTTTTTCCCATCTTCTGTTATCCACCGCGGTGGTGAACAACTCAGGCTTATTGTATCTCCTTCTGGTGCTCATAATCTTTGGAGCATACCTCAATTGGCAATGTAAATTCTTGTTTACCTGTGAAGATTCTTCTGTCTATTCTACTGTCTTTCTAACAAGGACAGTAAAGAAAGAAAATGCATTTTTCAAGGCAGATTCTCTATCTGGTATACAAAATGGCTCGACCTCCATCTGCTTCTTCAGGTTCCCTTTAACAACGAACAATTTTTAACTTTATAAAGAGCTTTAAATATCAACTGTCTCTTTGGGAGTTCATTATGACATTAAGTAATGCAATAATCAGAATTATTTTTTGCAATTATTTGGATTATTCTTTTTTTATCTTAAAATATTAGCACATTAAGTTGTAGGTTCATGTATCAAGGGTTTTACTAATAATTGAATACAGTTATTTTACCTAGAGTTCAAAATCCATTTTCAAATGTCTTAGACATAAGGCAAATTACCTTAGTTACTATAGGTAAAAATACAATATACAATATTTATTTTTTGATCGTATTAATGGCTGTAATCTAGATGCACTGTATCTTTAGTACCACCTTTGACAAGTTCTTTCAAGTAACATCTTGGTGTATATAATTCTACATCTCAGATGATCACCCTTTAAAAGAACTGATTGTTTAAAATAAGATATTATTAACACTTATAAAACCAGAAGCCGGAGATATGGGAGGATGAGTAAACTGAGATGCAGAGAGCAAACTGCAGAATCAAGGATGCTTTTCTGAGAGGAGAACTCTGAGCTAAATACCTCCTTTCACATTATGCAAGCCATATTAGTGACAAATGGCATAATTTTTCAAAAAATTAGGATTACATTAATGAAATATAACTGTTAAGGAGTATAGCCAAGAAGTCTCTTTAGTTCTTCATACCCTTCCTGTGAAATTTATTGTTGCAGTGCTTTAACCTTACACTCGTGTAGATGGCGAAAATAGGAGAGGAACTGCTTTTATTACCTCTATACTAAAAAACCAGTAATCCAGTAATCACTTGGATCTTCCATGAAAGCTGCTGAAAATACGCAATGGGAACGTTTGTTTATTATACAGGACTTACTGTGTAGTTATGGCTATCAAAATAACATTCCTTTCTGTGTACCCCCATTACACCAGGAGAACAAAAGGACAATTGTACTGGGACAAACAGAGAGTCTACCTAACCCAGTATCCTGTCCTTGCTAGTCAGTACTTAGGGAAGAGGATAAGACCAAAATATGCTGAACAACGCTATTGCAACGTATTCTCACAGGCTTCACTAACTTGCAGATCAGGAACTTCCAGAAAAAGTGATATTATCTTTGTGTTCAGTAATCCATTATGGATTTCTCTATCTAGAGAAACCTGGGAAACTTTGTCCAGTTTCCCCTTCCTTCTAGCTTGACTGAATTATCTGCGTGTAGTTTTATTTAGATGTATTTTTCATTTTTAACTCATCTCCTCTATTCTTATTCATGAGTTCTCTATATCGTATTCTCTTTGTCATCTCTTTTCCAGCTTGAAGAATTCTCGTTTACTTGGTGAATGTTGGTTCCCGTATCTTGAATTATTCTGTTTTATCTCAGTCTTCCGAGGGTTGGGGGTTTTTTTGGTTTGGTTTGGTTTTTTTTTGATTTGTGGTGTTGGGGTTTTATTGTGAGAGGTGGGGTGGGTTTTTTTGTTTGGGGTTTTTTTTTAAGATAAGGGGTACCATTATTGTGCATAACATTCATGGTGCAGGTGTCCACACACACAAGTTTACACACTGGATGAGGTTCTCTGTTCCTTTCCTAATATGTCTAACAATTTGTTTTGAATGCGAGCATCTATCTCTGCCTTTAAGTACTGTATTTAGCTAGTCTCATAACCTTAAGATCTCACGTGAGTATCAGCTCAGAGTCTATCACCTTCTAGAATGACCTTAATAAACTGGCTGAATATTGACCCAGCACATAATATCACCTTCCCCATTACACTTCTATATGCTTCTTTACACTGAATTTTAAATTCAAATGCAAGATACTGAGCACTGATATCTGCTAATACCTGCTGCTGGGTGTTATGCAAGAAGCATGACTGAAAAACTGGAGAAGCACCAACTAGATATTACCATGGCACTGGCCTAGTACGTGGCCTGATTCTTCAGTCATGCTTACTACATAATATCCAGCAATACATAAAGCAACATAATCAGTAATCTAGGATTTTCTTACCCAGGCAAGTCTCCAAAGAACAAGTGTGCACAACAGCACTGCCCTTAGGATTTTTCAATATGTGCTACTTTAACAAGAAGATAAGTAACAAGATTGGCATGCAGCATGTAGGATGGTACAGTTTAAGAACAACCCTTTGTTGCTGGCAGAGCTCATTTTCTGATAGTATATGGAGTTAAAGTTCACTCGACAGAAATTAATCTTACTGTGGGGAATTCCAGTGTGCCTTAAGAACATAAATATTGATCCTGTTCATCATCCTTGTCAATGTGGTTTTCTATATTAAATGTACCTGTGCTGCAGGATGCCTTAAAGTTCAAGTCTAAGATTTTGCATTTCACTCGAATTTTTGTGGAAGGCTGTTGTTGAAAACCTGAGGATAGGTTTGATATTTGTGTGACAGTAGATTGCCAAAGTACTGCAGCTGTTGCTTCACGTACTGCGGTAGCAGTAGATAAAGGATTACTATAGAGCTTTGAAAATGTGGAAGACGAACTTTTCTATGATATGTAGAACGGAACCCGTCTCTCCTTCCATCATAGCATAGTATCTGCCCCTGTGAAAGGTATTTTTCCATCTTCTGTGGAACAAAAACCTTCAGCTCTGATCATGCAGCTTTTATCTCGCTGTTTGCCCTGGTGTATACATCCTTACAGATAGCCACACACTGCAAAAAGTACCATGTTCCTATCTGTCTTCAGATCATAATGCAGACTGCTTACTTGTATCAAGTAAACAGATGCATAAAGTAGTTTTTTCTTGGATGTAGTCCTATAGCACGTTGTTACTGTTTAGAATTATGGTACATGTGCTTACTACTATTATCAAAAGAGAGAGATCCAGATCTAACAGTCCTGGGAGTTTCAAAGAAATTTTGATTATGAAAGGGGTCTAGAAGTTTTCTCTGTCTTGGAATTAGCAATTTAGCAAACTTTGCATATACTGAAACTTTGGGAGAACGTTGCTAGAAAGGAACTCCTAAACTTATCACGAAGCTACAGGAAGTGATGGACTAAAGCTACAGCCAGTTACCAATGACTGTAATACCAGTTCAGAATTACATTGTTCATCTTCTAGGAAAGTATCTTTGGTAAAGGTAGCTGAAATTTTGTAATGCAGAATGAATCACACTGACTTATACTAGTATGAACAATACAGATTTGGCTGTTGCGTTTGCCCTAAATAGCATTTCTTTGCCCAATGAAATTCTGTAGCTCTGTAAATTTCTGAAATACATTTTTCCTAACCATTTGGCTTACATGGAAGTCTTTAATCAGCATAAATTTGACATAAGCTGGTGAATTCATCAGGTTCTTACGGATGACTTGAATACTCTGCTGTATGCCTTAACTCTAGTATCTTAGAGAATGAAGGCCAAAGGACATCAGAATTAAGGTGGAGGTAGGTGAGATTTTCAAGCCAGAACCGGTAGGGTTTCCATGAGGGGGAAGGGAGGACCTCGAACGCCCAGCATAGAATATCAGCTTCTTACTTTTTGTGTCTTGGATACAGCTTTGTGCTGAGGAAACCGTAGGTAAAGTTTGGATAAAGCACTTAACCAACTGTTTGCACAGGACAAGAAGCTGCAGCCCCTCACATCACTGCTTAGACCTGGCCCTTTATTTTTAGTCAATAAAACTACTACAGTCAAGCTACTGTCTTGGGCAACAAATGGTCTCAGTGAGGTAGATCAGGAACTCCCTGGGGTCCCAGAAAGTGGGACTGACTCCACCATGAAGAGCAGCACTCGCTGTAGACAGGCCACAGCTGCAATTTCTGGCCCAGCGACCTGTGTCGCACCCGCGGGCTAGTTATCTACATCGACCACACGAGCGGCCTGCAAACTGAACAGTCTTGAAGAAGATGAAAGCTTGAAGTAAACAGTTTCTCCAACCTCTGCGGCTTTAAACACAGCGCCTCATGGTAGGAGCATGCGCTGGAACTGTAAAATCCCGTGAGAGGAGGCGGCTGGGAGGGGACGCGAGGCTCCGCCACCGCAGGTCCCCGCGGGACCGCTCCCCGCTCGCTCTGAGGGG
>NW_010121423.1:0-2128 GCF_000699245.1 Pterocles gutturalis
AGGGCATCAGCATATGTAGCTATTGCTCCAGAAGACAAATGTTGTAATAACGAATGCCCCATCTCCTCCTCCTTGCGCTTAACTTTTATTGCTGAGCAGACATCATATGGGATGGAATATCCCTTTGGCCAGTTTGGGTCAGCTGTCCTGGCTGTGTCCCCTCCCAAGTGCCAGCACTGCTCAGCAGTAGATAAAACACTGGTGTGTCACCCACACCTTTCCAGCTGCCAGTACAAGGCACAGCACTATGAGGGCTGCTGTGGTGAAAATGAACTCCACCTCAGCCAGACCCAATACAGCTCAGCACCTCTTCTCATTGCTGGGTGCTGCAGATCTCTGCTCCTCAAAGCAGCAAAGAGCCGCCCTCGCTCAGTGCTTCGGAGGGAGACTGAGCTGGTCTGTGTCAGGCAAGGAGAGGAGGAGGGGATTTCCCACGAGGCTCTCTTCCTTCCCCACAAAGGGCTCAGACTGTTCTGGGTAACCTGGCATCCTCTGGGCTCTCCATAAAGGCTGCCAGCATTGTCTCAGAAATGAACCACAAAGGGCACAGATTCCCAGTGGTTTTTCCTTTCCCAAGAACATGCACCAAGATCTCCCCCCAGGGCTGTTATTTCTGCTAACAGGCTCCTTAAGCATTTGAATTAGGCAAATAGGAATTTTTTTTCCTCTCCTAAGCACATGAACTAAGATCTCTCCCCGGGCTGTTGTTACCTCTAACAGGCTTCTCAGGCATTTGAATGAGGCAATTAGGAATGGGGCAATTAGGAAACAAATGCACCCAGGAATTACCACAGATATCATTAGTGGACAGGCCATCAGCTATTACATATCATAGGTCCATTCCCACAAACCAGAAAGGTTTGTCAGAGCTGGGCCAAGTTCTCCTGACTGTGCTCTACCACCTGCTCCACAGCCCTGGCAGGGACAGACTTTCATCTGGGCTAAAATGCTAACCTTGCCTTGCAGCAGCGGTTGATTTTATTCCTTTGGCACCATCAGACACAAAAGATTTACCCCAGCACCCCTTGGGTTCTTCCCTCTTGCCTGGGTAGCTGATTCCCTCTGGACATGACAAAGCTGTTCCAGACAGGCCAGTAAGATGCCCTGAAGGAAACAGAGATTCAAGGAGCGTGACCTCCCCAGGTGGTGTGTGACGCTGCTTCTCATTGTTTTCTCCATCTGTCTCCTGACCGGTTTGGGAATAGCCCCATTCTTGTGACTGTGGGGAGTGAGCAGCCCCTGAGGATCCCAATGTAGTTCTTCCTCAGCAGGCTTTCCTTCTTGGAGATCTGCTGCACCACCACCATTGTCCCCAAAACACTGGCAACTTTCCCTGTCACCAGGACTGTCATTTCTGTTTCCTGCTTTCATTTTTCTCCTTCTTCATGGGTATGACTGAGTTCCTGATCCTGTCAGCCATGTCCTTCGATCATTATGTCACCATGTTCAATCTGTAAAGTGAAAAATGCTATCATGACAAAGAAAATCAACTTCCTGCCATTGCTGGGACCATGGTTTGGTCATCATATTCTCCCAGGTGGCTCTGCTGGTGCGGCATCCTTTCTGCACCAAGGAGCACTTCTACTATGATGCTGGGCCAGCAGGAGCATGGCCTGGTGGGGCTGGACTGATGTCCTGGTTTTGGCTGGGATAGAGTTAACTTTCTTCATAGTAGCTAGTAGGAGGCAATGTTTTGGATTTGTGGTGAGAAGAAGGTTGACAAGATGCTGATATTTACAGTCGTTGCCAAGCAATGTTTCATTAAGCCAAGGACTTCCCAACTTCCCATGCCTTGCCAGTGTGTGGGTGTGCAAGAAGTTGGATGGGAACATAGCCCACAGTTCCTAGCCTAGAATTTGACCTGAGGTTTAGGAATGAGACCTGAATTGACCAGTAGTAAATTCCATCTCACGCACATCATGTTCAGTATATAGATGAGGCCCTGTCTGGAAGCTTGCTCTCTCTCTGTTCTCTCTTGCTTTCCCTCTCGAATGCTCAGCCTCTCCTCTCTGTCCTGAGGTTGCAGTATTGGGACTCTCTCTGCTCCAGGATCATTAGCTGGGAACAGGCTGGGCCTTGGTTATCAGGTGCTGAGCAGTTGCACTGTTGTTGCACTCATCTGAATATT
>NW_010121424.1:0-272 GCF_000699245.1 Pterocles gutturalis
GGAGATCAGATTAGTCAAGCATGACCTTCTTTTCATGAACCAATGCTGTCTGGGCTTGATCCCCTGTTTGTCCTCTTCATGTTGTGTGAGCACACTCAAGCCAAGCCATTCCATAATCTTCCTTGGTACCAAGGTCAGGCTGACAGGCCTGTAGTTCCCCGGGTCCTCCATACGGCCCTCCTTGTAGATGGGTGTCACACTGGCAACTTTCCAGTCTTCTGGGACCTCCCCTGTTAGCCAGGACTGTTGATAAATGACGGAGAGTGGCTTGA
>NW_010121424.1:616-7736 GCF_000699245.1 Pterocles gutturalis
CCACTGCAGCCATGTTGAGTTCCAGTTAGGCTTTTGCCTTCCTAATTTTAACTTTCTTCATAGCGGCTAGTCAGAGGCTATATTTCAGATTTGTGCGGAAAAGAGGGCTGATAACATACTGATATTTAGAGTTACTGTTGGGACAGTAACTCTAAATTATTTCAACTTCTCTGCTCTGTCAGTATCTTCAGGTGCAGGAGAAGCCGGGAGGGAGCACAGCCCCAGTTGCTAGCCTAGGATTTGATCTTAAGTTTAGGACCGAGACTCGAATTGGCCAATGGTATATTCCACCTCCTGCCTGTCAAGATGAGGCTCTGTCTGGAAGTGCTCTCTTGCTCTGGATCATCCTCCTTTCTCTGGGTTGTCTCCCTCTCTCTCTGGGTCATCTCATTCTCTCAGTCAGCTCTCGGTCTCTTGAATGGTTGGGCTCTAATCTATTTTCCGGTACTGCAGTTTCGGGAGTCTGCCTGCTCTGGGATCATTGATGGGCAACAGGCTGAGCTATGGTCATCAGCTGATGAGCAGTTTCACTGTCTATCAGTTACTTGTATGTTTGTATATATTATTATTAACATTATTATTTTCATTTTTATTGTAGTTTAGTTATTAAATTGTTTTTTTCTCAACCCATAAGTGTCTTTTCCCTTTAGCCCTTTAATTTCCTCCCTCATGCCCAGAAGGGGAGAGGGGAGAGGGTGAGTGAGCAGCTGTTGTAGTGTTTTGCTAGCCAGTGGTCCAAACCACGACAACTGTTCAGAATTTGACTCATTCAGCCCACCAATGAACTCCAGCATATTAAAAAGTTTAATGAATTACCTGAAAATACAATAATTTCTTTCAGTATATCAAATGTCACAATATAAACTCTCATGACTTAGTAGTTCACTTCTTTTAAAAGCTTAGCACCGGTATCCTGTAGGATTATTTAAAACATTTACATTTAATTAGTTAAAAAAATAATTTTAAATCACACTATTTAAAGTAGGATTTTGGCATTTAAAAAACATGTTTTTCCATCTTTAAGAAAAGGGTCAAAAACTAATTCCATACTGGTGGGGGAGGAGGGAGAGGGAAGAGAGAGAGAGAGAGAGAGAGAGATTGAGTCTCAATAAGAAAGGGTCAACAGCAAATGACTTAATAAAATAGCTGCTTAATAAGATAAAATAAAAGGAGCAATATAGATAGTGAGTAAATCTTTTGTCCTTTCAAATACTGGCAACCCCTCACTCCTACAGCTGACAGATGGATTTTCCTATGCCATGCTGCCACACATCCCCTCCACGGAAAGAGGTTAAGTGTGACGTGGATCACTGACTCCTCAGTGTGCATTGGTCTTCTAGTTAGGATAACAACACTGCACCTCTTGATCTACACACAGTTCAACTTTCACAAAGATCTTGTAAGCTACAGGTTATACTAAAAACACACAGGTTGCCCAAGTCCTAAGTATGAGGACAAACAGAGCAGACATGGCCTGTTCAGGATCACTGACTCCTCAAGTACAACGTCGTCTGTAAGGCTCCCAGTACAGAAAGTTTCCCAGAATTCAAAATATAAAACAATTTATCATTCCTAAACAAGGAACAAACTCATAAATTTCAGTATCTGCTACTTGATGTTGTTTGTTAAGGGACTGGGAGTCATAACCTACACAGAAAGCATTCTAAGTAATTTTAAAAATTCTATATATAGCTTCTGAAGCACTATTGGATACTGACATTTCATTTTCTTAAACAGATGAATGCAAACAAAGAATACACTAAGTCAAAACTCATTGGTCCATGTGTATAGTTGTATTATGAAATCACAGAACCCTTCTCAAAAATTCTCTACTGACTACAGAGAGGTTATCAGCATTTTGATTATCTGAGTAATAATGCTTCTGTTCACAAGATTAGCTTCTGAAATCTCTAGATGTTTTAAGTAGAAAAAGAGTAGATGAAATCCAGTTACAAATTTCATATTTTTCAAGTCCATAAATTCCAGTTTCTAGACAAATATGAAAAGAGTGAAATTTTCCCCTTATTTCAATAATTTGAATTTCTTCTTTGGCTTGCAGCTGAAATCAGGGGAAAATAGAGAAAAAGTAAAAAAATATAATCTTACAAGATTATAAAAGTTATCTATATTACTTTTATATTTAGTAGAAAAATTGGCAAAGTAATCTTAAAAGCAGTGTTTCATCACTACCCTAGTAGGTCAGAATTATTCACACTTCACATGGTTTATATTAGTTCAAAAATTTATAATGCTGAAAGTTAGTAAACTGCAACCAAGCACTAGATGTGAGAGTCAGAAAATTTTACTGTACTGTTGTTTAGAACAACCACAGTCAAGTGTCTCATCAACTAACGTGGGATTAAAATCACATCCATACTTGAGATCAATGCTATCTAGTCATATTGCTCAACTCCTGCTTTTGAAACCTTTCCCAGTTTTAAAATATTATGAATATATTATTGCTGAGTAAAGAAGTCTATATTAGTATAACACATATGGTGTTCAAAAAAGGAAGACGTAAGTTATTACGTAAAGTTGTACTCCAAAAGACAGACTTGTGCTAAGATTCTTATGCTCATTTAAAGGAAGCAAAGAATCCCTTCCTGAAAGCAAATAAATACAAATGTAATGGGGAAAGCTGTCAGGCCTGTTCTGGGGAATCAGCACACTTGAGTGGCTCTCTGAAGTGCCTCTACACTAATGCACATAACATAGCAAACAAAAAGTGGGACTTAGAAGTCTGTGTGTGGTTACTGGACTGTGACCAACTTTGGATCACAGAGATATGGTGGGATAGCTCACATGACTGAAGTGCTGCAGTGGAGGGTTACAGGCTCTTTAGGAAGCTCATGCTGCAAAGAAAAAGGTGTATTACACTTCATGTGAGAGAGCAGTAGAAGTCATGGGGGTGCACGGAGTGCATCCCATCCTTGGGACTGTTCGTGAGACCGTTGAGAGCATACAGTTCAAGATTAGCAGGCAGACTGACACAGGTGCTGTTGTGGTGGGTATCTGTTACAGAGATCCTGATCAGGAAGAAGATTATGCCTTCCTTTAACAAGCGGAAGAAGCTTCACATTCAGAGGCCCTGCTTTACATGCAGGAATTTAACTACTCTGATATTTGCTGAAAAAAAACAACACAGCAGGGCACAAACAATCTAGGACATTTCTGAAGTACATTGAGAACAATTTCATGACAAAGGTGATCAAGGACCCAATGACGAAAAGTGGACCTCATACTTGTAAACAAGGAAAACTCTCTGTGATATGAAAGTTGTGAGCATCCTTGGCTGTGGTGGCCATGAGATGGTGGAGTTCAGGATCTTGAGAGGAGTGAGCAGGGCAAAAATCAGGATCACATCCTGGATTTTGGGTAAGTAACTTTTTCAGAGATCTGCTTGTAAGAATCCCATGGAATATGATGCTAGACTGAAGAGTCCGGGGAAGCTGGTTGATAACCTCCAAGCTTGAAAAAGGTCCATCTCAGCAAGCAGGAAATCAGAGACGGCAGGAGGCCTGCATGGAGCAGCAAGGAGCTCCTGATTGAACTCATGTGGAAGGAGGAACAGATGACCCCAAAGAAGTATAGAGATACTGTTCAATCATACAGGGATGGGGTTTAGGAAGCCTAATGCCCACCTGCAATTGAACCTGGTAAGACATGTCAAAGGTAACAAGAAAGGATACTACAAGTACATAAACAGGAAGGAAGACTAAGGAAAAATTGGGCCCGTTGCTGAATAGGGCTGGGGATCTGGTGGCAAAGGACATGGAAAAGGCTAAAGTTTTCAGTGCCTTCTTTGATTCTATCTTTACCAAAAAGATCAGCCTTCATGTATCTATAGGCCCTGAGACCAGAGCGAAAGTCTGGAGGAACAAAGACTTGCCCTCAGGAGGAGCAGGTTAGAGAACACTTAAACAAACAACATACACATGTCCATGGACTGATGGGATGCAACCACAAGTGCTGAGGAAGCTGTCTGGCATCACTGTGAGGACATTCTCAACTGTTTGAAAGGTGACGTCAATTGTAAGAGATTTCCAAAGGCTGGAAGAGATCAAATGTCACTCCTGTCTTCAACAAGAGCAAGAAGTAAGGTCTGAGGTACAGCAGATGAGCCCCACATCAATCTTTAGGAAGGTGATGGAGCAATTCATCCTGGAAATTGTTTCCAAATACTTGAATGACAAGAACGTGACTGGGCATAATCAGCATGGTTTTATAAGGAGGAAATCACATTTAACAAAATTTACAGACTTGTACAATGAGGTGCAGAGCTTGGTGGCTGAGGGCAAAAAGGATGTCATGCACCTCAACTTTAGGAAGGCTTTTGACACTGTCTCTTGTAACATTCTCATAGATAAGCTGACAAAGTAAAGGTTAGAAAAGTGGTTGGAGAGGTGTATTGAAAACACGCAGAACAGCCAGGCCCAGAGAGCTGTAATCAGGAGAAGAAAGTCCAGTTGCAGGCGAGTTATTAGTTGTCTATCTTAGGGGTCAATATCTGCCAGTACTGTCTAACCTCATAATTAATTACCTGATTATGAGACAGCCATGCACTCTCCCAGCAAAGGCAGCCAACAGTCTCCTGGGTTGCATAAGCAAGAGTGTTGTCAGCAGGTTGAGAGAGGTGATCCTTCCCCTCCGTTCAGCACTGGTGAGGCCACAAATGCACCACTGTGTCCAGTTCTGAGCTTCCTGATGCAAGAAAGGCATGGACATGCTGGTGAGAGTCCAATGAAGGGCCACAAAGATCATTAAGGGACTGGAGCATTTGCCATATGATGTCAGGCTGAGAGAGCTGGGACTGTTCAGCCTGAATGGAGGGATCTTATCCATATGTATAAACACTTGATGAGAGTGAATGAAGAAGAGACGGCCAGACTCTTCTCAGTGGTGCCCACTGACAGGACAAGACGACACATAGTTTTAAAAAGGGAACTCCATCTAAGCACAGAAAAAAACACTTTCATATCATGACAGTAGTCTAATAGTGGAACAGGTTTCCATTACATGTTGTAAAGTCTCCATCTGGGGAGATATTCAAAACGTAGCTGCACATGATCCTAGTAAATCAAGTAAAATGTATAAGAAATAATAGACAGTGGATTTTCATATTCCTAAGAATACAGGAATACTGTAAAATAATACAATGTAAATAGTATTGTAAACATTAATGCTTGAGTAAAACTACGTAGTAATAAGACTATTCTATGATAAGCTGTTTATAAAAAAAATATTTATTATTTATTCCAGTAAAACTAATTACAATTAATTTATTTGTTCTGCTTATCAATGTAACAAACACTTGATTTAGCATAAGTTAAGAAATATATAAAGGAAAAGTAATGAAAACAGGGGAAAAAATGGATGTTAAGAGAACTTCACCTCCTTTGGTATTTTGCAAATATGTTAACTTTTATGGTTCAGAAACTTCATCACCTTCCTGTTCTACAGCAACTTGTCCTTGTTTGCTGGTCTCATTAGTACGTTCAGACACAAGCACACTGGGATTGTAGACTAAATCAATACATTTACATGACTAGAAATGGAAAAATCTTACAGAAAAGGAGTTTTATTATCCTCACTGTGTGAATTACAGAAATATCTTTATTTGAACAACTGATCTATCATACTAAATCAAAATGCCACTAGGTCTTTGGTTACATAAACTTAACCATACTTACAAACATCAAAAGTTTAGCTTCACTTTTGGACTTCCAGCTAGATAAATGACCATGATTATTTACAGCCACTGTATTCTGGAAAAATTACTGGTGATATTTTAAAGATAAGAAGAAATATCTTGCTACTTTTATAAACAGGATTTTTATCACTCTGAAAAAAAAAATGACATGCAAAAGGAAGTGAGAGAACAGGGACATTTGCTGTCTCAAGGCAGGAAGCTTGAAGCGATTAACAGTAATTGAAAAGAAGTTCCCTAGGCTTACAGATAAGCGTTGTATAAGGTGAACTCTAAAAATAAAAGTATGGAAAATACCCCGTGTGAGAGTTATTTCAGAGAGACCAAAAATTACCCAGAAAAATTACTCAAGAAAAAGGGTAAAGCAGATGTGTAGCATAGTGAAAAGCAGCGAAGGTAAAGGTATTTGTCCAATATTTACTCTACTTTAGCAGTATGTTTACATGCACAGTAGCACATAGGGATCTATTAAGAAATCCATTTCTATTTCTATTAAATTTCTTTACCATTATTTATCTTGTTTGACAGAACACAGGTAGTGGAAAATATTCTTCCTCTTTCATGTTTGGCCAGAAGATCTATCACTTGATGCCAACTACATACAATGATGAAATAGACATTATTGGATTATTTTACAGGCCTTATTTTCCATGTCCATCTTGCTCTTGTGAGCTTTCTAAATTCATAGAATTATAGAATGGTTTGGGTTAGAAGGGACCTCTAAGATGATCTTTATCATTTACTTCCAACCCTGCCATGGGCAGGGACATCTACCACTAGATCAGGTTGCTTCATCCAACCTGGCCTTGAACACCTCCAGGGATGGGGCATCCACAACTTCTCTGGGCAACCTGTGCCAGCGCCTCATCACCCTCACAGTACAAAATTTCTTCCTAATACCTAACCTAAATCTACCCTCTTTCAGCTTAAAACCATTACGCCTCGTCTTGTCACTACACTCCCTGATAAAGAGTGCCTCCCAATCTCTCCTGTAGCCCCCTTCAGGTACTGGAAGAAGTTCTCTGTACCCCTCAGAGCCTTCTCTTCTCCAGACTGAACAACCCCAACTCTCTCAGCCTGTCCTCATAGGGGAGGGGCTGCAGCCCTTTGACCATCTTCATGGCTCTCCTCTGGACTCACCCCAACAGGTCCATGTCTTTCTTATGTTGGGGGCCCCAGCACAATTCAAATGTGGGTTTCAAAGCAATTCCATCCACCCTTAAAGCAGTACTGGATCCCTCCTAAAAATGGGCTCAGCTTCCTCTTTTAGTTAGAAAGCCCTCAGGGCACTCCATCACCTCAGAGCATGTAGACATTACCTACATGCCCAGCTCTAGAAATTAATTAAAATTTATCACAGTCCTAAGAGCAATGCCTTGGATTTGGTACCCAGTATTGAAGTGTCAGGCATTC
>NW_010121424.1:7767-21354 GCF_000699245.1 Pterocles gutturalis
TTAAAACTGTTAGCTTTTGTCTCATTGTGCAAGGATCCTCCATCTGCAAAAACTGAGACCTACCAGTTCCACTTTCAAAGGAGACTGGGAAGATGAGTTTGCTAATGTTTGTTAAATAACCAGAGACTATGCCAATAAGGGCCCTGTAAAAAAACAAAAATAAAACAAACCAACCAACCAAACAGAAAACAACAACAACAAGAAAAAAACAAATAAGGAAACTAATAAAGTTCAGGATTCACACGATGTGCAGCAAATAATTAAAACTACATAGTGAATAATCATGACCAAAGTTAATACTGAACATCTTTCTCATGATGTAGGAGTTTAGCAGAAAATACAGTATCAGACAGTGTAATTAAAAACCCGAGATCATTATATTGTTCCTATAGAAGTTGCTGTATAACATCTCCTTATTGGTAAGTACTTGGTTTTGCAATATTAATAGCCTTCCTTTTTCAAGTGTGCCTTTTGCAAATGAAGGTGTAAATGTAACATGTTACAAGCTGCTTTAACTTTTGTGCTGGTTTTCAGACATGTTCCCTTACAGTGCTCATCCACATAGCGCTGAGTCTTTATTTCAAACTGAAGTAGGTTCTGCTTTGAGCTGTGGAAAACCTGGGTCTCTGCTCATCCAAAGTAGCAGCCACTTCATAAGCATTACAGGTGTGCATTTAGACAACTTGTTGGTCTAGAAGATCTTCCCTATATGCATAATGCAAGTGGTAAACCTCGCACACACCTGAAAGATGCTTTGTTAATTATCAATAGCTAATCTCACTCTGGCACAGAGAAGGGGTGACAGACACATGAACCCTCTTAGAGCATTGAGGGAGACACTATGCCTCAGCGTGACTGTTTCACATTACTAAGATATTATAAAAGGAAGAAAAAACCAGAAAGATAATGACACAGCATCAGACTGACTCTTTAGTCTTTAATGAATTTCTATTTTTGGTGCATATTTTTAAAGTTTCATTCCATCTTTGTTTGAGTATTCATAGCTAAGATTACATTTGGTACACAGGAACTTTATTCCTTTGATATTCCTCTTTAATTATATGTCCTATGATTGCTAGGGAAAGCATATAAAACAAAAGGAAGTTTCACTGCATTTCATTATATTGAACAAAAAAAAAATTTAAAACCACACGTTGTGTTATTGGATCATTAGTGCAGTATATGTCTAACTCATGATCACTGCTTATTGAACAGTGAGATTAGAACACTATGTGATCTTGCATTGATTTACTGTCAAAAGCAGGCTGGTTGGAGGACTGTATTACAGCAAAATTTAATTACAGATATTACATTAACAAAGCTGTCTGCAAGAAACTGTTTTCTATACTTTACTCCTAAAATTTATTTTTCTCTTTCTATTAAAATATGTGGGTTTTGTAGCGCCCTATATCATAGTATATTTCATAAAAACTGAATTTCACAAACTTCATTAAATGGTCTACAAATGACTAACAAAACCAATAAAGTAAAATAAAACTATTTTAATTATGTGCATTCCACTATGCTGTCAATGTCAAATTTCAGAGATTCAGGAATTATAAACAGCAATGAGCAACTGCAAACAGAGATTTTTGACACAGAAAATGTAATTGTGTTTGCCCTTGAACTTGTTAGGGGCTGGTCAATGCAGCAAATTAAAGACTCTTGAAAGGAAGGCTCTTGTCTTCATTAATTAAATATAATACTGTAGTGTTGTCAGTATGCCATTAAATGACTGTTTAGTCAAGTCAGATTTCAGATAGAGCCTTTCTAACACAAATTGTGTTAAAAAGAAATCACCAGGCTTGCGTGTGCCCAGTATCTTAAGAAAAGTGAATTTGCTTTCTATTAACGAATATTGACGACCCTTCTTCATCAGAGAAGTAATGCTGGAAACTAACATACACAACACACAGTCACAGGAATATTTTAACAGCCAGAAATGGCAAAAGGATGCAGTCAGAAAAATCAGCCACACCACACACTTGCTTGTATGCTTCAAAACAGATCAACCTGAGAAAAAACAAAGGGGAGGAGAACATAATTTTAAGGAGTTGTAGCCTTGACAGCTGAATCTCTAGCCTTGAGATACTCATCTTGAGCAGCATTTCATAAAGAATATAAAATTTGACAAGAAAAATCTCTCTTCATGGCAAAGAAACCAACCAAGATAAACAGAATTGAGCAGCTCATCAGGAAAAAAAAAAAAAAAAAAAAAAAGTAAATAAAGAAAGAAAGAAACAAACTAAAAACCCAAAAAAAAACCCCAAAAAAGACAAAAACAAAACCAAAAACAAAACTGAAAACAGCCCATACATTATCTTGTATGGATAAATGTCATGGCAGTCTGGTGAAGTTCCCACTGACTGGAAAAGGGGAAACATAACCCCCATTTTCAAGAAGGGTAAAAAAAAAGACCCAGGGAACTACAGGCCAGTCAGTCTCACCTCTGTGCCTGGCAAGATCATGGAACAGATCCTCTTGAAGGCTCTACTAAGGCACGTGGAAAATGAAGGAGAGGTGACTGGTAACCAGCATGGCTTCACAAAGGGCAAATCGTGCCTGACAAACCTGGTGGCCTTTTACGATGGAGTTGCGACATCGGTGGATAAAGGAAGACCAACTGATATCATCTATCTGGACTTCTGCAAAGGTTTTGACACTGTCCCACATGACATCCTCGTGGCCAAGTTGGAAAAATACGGATTTAATGGATGGACCACCTGCTGGATAAGGAATTGGCTGGATGGTAGCACTCAGAGAGTTGCAGTCAATGGCTCAATGTCCGAATGGAAACCAGTGACGAGTGACACTCCTCAGGGATTGGTTGTGGGACCAGTGCTATTTAACATCTTTGTCGGTAACATGGACAGTGGGATTGAGTGCAACCTCAGCAAGTTTGCTGACGACACCAAGCTGTGTGGTGCAGTAGATACACTAGAGGGAAGGGATGCCATCCAGAGGGACCTCGACAGGCTTGAGAGGTGGGCCAATGCCAGCCTCATGAAGTTCAACAAAGCCAAATGCAAGGTCCTGCACATGAGTCAAGGCAATCCCAATCACAAATACAGGCTGGGCGGAGAATGGCTTGAGTGCAGCCCTGAGGAGAAGTATTTGAGGGTATTGGTAGATGAAAAACTGAACATGAGCCAGCAATGTGCGATTGAGGCCCAGAAGTCCAACTGGATCCTGGACTGCATCAAGAGGAGCATGGCCAGTAGGTCGAGGGAGTTGATTCTGCCCCTCTACTCTGCTCTCGTGAGGCCCCACCTGGAGTACTGAGTCCAGATCTGGACTCCCCAACTCAAGAAGGATGTGAAGTTGTTGGGGAGGGTCCAGAGGAGGGCCACAAAGATGATCAGAGGCCTGGAGCACCTCCCCTATGAGGACAGGCTGAGAGAGCTGGGGTTGTTCAGCCTGGAGAAGTGAAGGCTCTGAGGGGCCTTATAGTGGCCTTCCAGTACAGGGGGCTACAGGAGAGATGGGGAGGCACTCTTTATCAGGGAGTGTAGTGACAAGACGAGGGGTAATGGTTTTAAGCTGAAAGAGGGTAGATTTAGGTTAGGTATTAGGAAGAAATTTTGTACTGTGAGGGTGGTGAGACACTGGCACAGGTTGCCCAGAGAAGTTGTGGATGCCTCATCCCTGGAGGTGTTTAAGGCCAGGGTGGATGAGGCTTTGAGCGACCTGGTATTCTATGATTCTATGATTCTATGATATGTCCAGAAAATTAGATTTGCTGGTTGATTAAGGAATAGCAAGACAAAAAAATAAGCTGACACTAGTGACTTTTAAAGTGCACAAATGTTGACTACAAAAATCACTGAGCATTAATGGAAGAACTGGAAAACAAACATCTCCAAGTATTCCAACAGCATTATTTGTAATACATTCACGCAGAAGTTGAACATTCAAAAATACCCAAGAGACTTAAGAATACAAGTGCCGTTAGCTTTCAGTTCAATTGCTTCTCCTGGGTACCTTAGTGATTCTGAAAATCTTCTCTGTAGATAATTTGTCACTTTGTAGTAGCATTCAACAATGCTCTGCACTGAACTCTCTAGGAAAGTTTTCACAACACTATCACATCAAAAAGCAACAGCTAAGGATCAACCTGCTAAGGACATGATACAGTACTTCAAATTATGTTTAAAGAAAAAATGGGAAAATAGGAGTAACTGTTATGTGGTGGTAAATGCAGGTCTTCTGTGTATAGCTGCCAGGAAAAAAGTAGTAACTAGTAATCTTATGTATTTGATTTTGCATCAAAATTTTAAGAATCAGATGCTCTAATAATTTGTCATTTCTCTTGTTCTTAATAGTAATCTTTCCTTTCATCTACTACAGTAACCCAGAAGATGTTTTCCAGGTTTTGCCCATTAAGTACTGAAATATTGAACTTAAATTTTGGGACATATTTAATAAATATCTATCTGAATACAGATATTTTTCTCATTTTTACCTTTCTGGAGGAATCCCAAACTACTCTTTCTTTCAGTATCTTGCATTATCATCTCTCTGATTCTCTCTGAACAGCAAAAGTCAGAATCAACTGGTACCATGTGTATGTCCTGCTCCGGCAGGGGATTGGACTAGATGATCTTTTGAGGTCCCTTCCAATCTCTAACATTCTGTGATTCTGTATTGCCCTGGCACCCTTACTGGGCCTCCTTCGGACCTGCAAAACAGAAACTGTACTGTGAAAATACCTCAAACTTTCTACACACCAAACTACTCAAGAGCTTTTCTAGACTGTCTTAAAGGTGATTTGTTACTATAAAAGCAAAATGTCACTACAGAGGTACAAGTAATTAGTAAGAATTTGAAGAACAGATACAACTTATGAGGCAGCGTCAAGTTGAAAAACAGGGGTTGCAGAGAGAGGAGGTGGTTGTTGGAGTTTTTTTCAAATGTTTTGAAACAAAGATCTTTTCTGGGTTTAATCTTTTATGCAGTCATTAAAATTGAATTCACAGACACAAGATCTGTAATCAGTTTTGTTTTTCTGAGTAAAGAACTTTTCAGAGCTTGTGTTTAACTACAGCATATGAAAGAATCAAAAGAATGAAATTTGACAACTGTCCAAAAATTATTTTTTATGTTCTCCTCTTTTTGCTCAGATAAATAGTCACAGATGATATTTGATTGACAACAGTAAGCCTGCACATCTGGGCTTCCATTCACCATAGCATTTTGAATTTATTTTTACTTAGTGATGACAAGATTGGATAATTCTATAGTTCTTCAAATTGAATCATTATTTGCAGTCTTGCATAGCATACTGGTGATGAGTTACAATTATTGCATAGGCTCAAAAACCCATTACCCAGCAGCTTCCGGGTCACATCCAACCAGACTTCAACAGATATGCACACTCGAATGACCTTTTTTTTTTTTTTTTTAAAGTATCCTCTTAATAATTACTTGCTTCCATGGGGAAAACCAAACAAACTTCAGAAAAGCTGTGAACAACATAGCCATGAGATGCACAAAATGTTCAAAATGAAAACGTTTGCAGCTGTGAAAGCAGTAGTAGGTACAAGTCTTTCTTTTCGATATAATAACTTTGATGTTAATTTTAGAGCTTGCAGTGTCTTTGATACTGCCTCCCCACAGACATCTTTGAATTACCTAGCATTCCTTGGTGATTAGTTGCCTTTTCCGAAAGTGCTGCATCACCCGAAGAAGATGACACATACTTAACACAAAGAGAGTACAGAATAATGATTTCAAAGGCAATGTTTTGAACATAGTAATACTGAAATGATGAGTCACAAGATGGCGTAGGCAGCTCAGTGCCAGCTCACAAGTTTTTTGAAGCAGCTTCTGAATCTTAACTGTCGACCAAAAAAAAAAAAAAAAAAGAACTCTCTTCATTTATAATGGTCTGTTTTATACAGTAGACATGCTAAGAGTTTGGAAAAAGAACTGAATTTCATAGCAAAATACATGACTTTATGGTACTGAGAATTATCCAATATTCGACACTAAATATTTGCAAACAATGTTTAGGGAACTAAAAAAGGTTGGTTATTTGAGGTAAATTAATGGTGACCACTGGTAACATTAAATTTTTTACAGTTTAGACATTATTTACATAACATATGAAATCTTACATCTTTGGTGTTTAATACCTAAAGCAAGGTGCCTGTTTAAAAAGACACAAAAGTCAGAGCTTCAGATTAGAAACAATGGGTTTATTCAGTATTTTGGATAAGTAAACTTAAGTTGGGAGAAAAAACACATTAAATTCCTGAAAAGCAGATCATGATCAATAAGAAAATAACATTTCTAGGAGCAGATCTCAATGACTGATTCAACCTGTATTCTTGTAGTACAGTCAAAGTTCAAACCGCATGCTTGTCTTGCCATGACTGTATTTAAGACTAGTGCTGTGAAAATGAGCTTTTTAGCTTCATTCCAAATATTTCCCTGTCAAAGCCATAAAAATATTTTCAAGGTCCCTGTGGATACTTTGGCAGAGATATGCAGTCAGTGGCAGAGACATGCCAAGATAAGTGCCTTTACAGATTATTATATTTATCTTAAATTCATAGTTTCATTGTTGCATGCATATCCATGAAGTCTTTTTCTTTCAGGCCTGTTCAACCAACAAAACTACATATCCAGTACCAGTTTTATTATGTCAAATTTTAATGTGACAACACCCTGCTTGGTGTGCAGTTGTGGAGTTCTTTGAAGAAGTTGGAATCTACTTTCTTTATTTCATTCATTCAGCAACAGTGACTGTATTCCACTTGCAAGGTAGTGTTTCTTTAGTTTCTTTCTTTTTTCTGAAGAACAGATATACACATTAAATACACCAGTGTACATACAGGACCTGTGCAAATGCTGCCTGATACGTGCTCAGAGCCACAAAGGTAGGAGGCAAGCATTAGCTTTACTTCTTATTTTTTTAGTGCTGCAAAAAGTCTGAGGTGTCCATTTAGTACATGTGGTAGTTTGACTTAAGTTATCCAATGTTTAAAATAAGCTTTATATGAGTATTTGTTTCTACCTTAATAGAACAGTAAAATGATTTTTTTTCCATCTTAACCACTCCTACATACATCATGGAGACACCTGACCTGATGTTACATAGAGAAATAGGCACACTGAAAGAGTCTTATTTATCCGATAAGATGTTTTCTTTACGTTTCTTTTTCAAGGAGAATTTGTCTCCATGGAGTAGTTTAAAAGCTGGGCTCAAAGTAATGATGAGTAAATTTCAAATTCAGGGTTTGAATTGAGATTGCTGTGTGAAACACATCTTTTATTGATGTCAGCTCCTCAATTAAATTTATTTCTCTGACTCATTTATGTATTGTCAATATATATTAACATATATTGAAACACATCATCTTGAATCATTACTTACACTTCTTTCAAAAAACTGCAATACCGTTATCTAGCTTGGTGAAATCTCTGAAGTTGGAAAAAGGTTCATTTATGTGATCTGCCAGATCTTTTCCATTTAGTTCTAAGTGGTATTTGTTGTGTGAAAATTTCCTCCTGTAAATTCAAAAATGGGCAGAAACCTGTAACAGTATTAGCTTCCATAGAAACTTTCCTCCAACTATGATGTTTTCAACGTTGTTCACAAAAAAGCCTGTCAAGTTCCAATTTGTTTAATTACTTGTAATTCCAATGCATTATTCATAAGTACAACATAATAAACCGGAAATGGTGCATTATCTAAGAAAAAGCAAAGATGTCTCAGTTTAGTAAGCTATTCATTTCCTTCCTTAAATCTTTACCTGTTAGAGATGCTGTACGTGAGATAAAAGGTAATGTCATTCACAGTTATGACTCATATCTACATGAGTAGTTTACATACCATTAGTGCAGATTAATTTGTACATATGTTGTATGTATGTTATTTTTTCGAAGTAGTTAAATATAGCAAAATTTCCTTGTAGGTTCTCCAATAAGTTGAAATTTTTTTTAAGGAGACTATTTAGTGTTATACAACAGATGCAGTTTTATAGTCACAGTTTTCATCCATCCTGTGTTTATGTTGCACATGTGTGGGGAAGAAAAACACCAATCAACCAACTAAACAAACCCCCAAACTCCCAAAATGCCCCAAATAAATAAACAAAGAGTCCTCACCCTCAAAAAACCCACAAAGTGCAAAGCAGCAAAACGTTAAGTCTGCAAAAGCATATTTTAAAGTAAATTAGCGATTTCTGCTATAATATCCATGCACGTTAAAGGGAAGCATATAGTAGAAAACGGAGGTATTTGATTTTCTGAACAGAGCCGGGAAGAGTCCTCATTAGCTAATTGTAGGAATGCAGGAAAAAAATCATTTGAAAATTGTCTGGATAATGCTAAACAATCCAACAATTAGAGTACAGAAAAATATTAATTTATTTACTAATCTACTCTACTTATTTAGCAGGAATTTAATCTCATAGAAATATTTTAAAATATATTGAAGAATAGGAATTTGTGATGTGAATCACCAGCCAACTAATCTCGCAGAAGTTAAAAATCACCTGGGTACACAGATAGTTTGGTATACTCGAGGTATGATCAAAGTATACTTGATTTTCCTGGTTTGGTGGCATTAAAAGTTATATATTAAAAAATTAAGTTTACAAGTCAAAAAAAAAAGAAAGCAGACATTTATCTTCAGGAGATATAAAATGGTATAAATTCTTACTACCTAGCAAGAATGCACAGATTTGTTTAGTTAATCTTTAGAGGATACATGTATGTTTAGAACTGATTCAGTTCTTAAAAGGGTTTTAAGCAGTTTTTTGTATAACCACAAAAGTCTATTTTTTCTTTGATAAAATTGGCATGCGTGTGACCCAATTAGGTAACATTTCCTGTTCTAGCAAAAAATTTGTTTCAACTCCATAGAAATAAGTAAGGACAATGTAGGTACATGAAACTTATGACTGCAAAGATGGATCAGAATTTAGCTAATTTATTTAATTCCAGTGGCACTTGCTTTCAAATGCATACTGAGCAGAGAATGACACTTAAGTAACAACATCAGTTTGCTAAGAAATGGTAACAGGTCTTCTATGGTCAACAGCATGAAAATTTTTGAATCTCAGATGCTACACAAACAATCTGCAAAATATACGGTATAATTTCAGTTTACGATTAAGTTGCTGGCCATTTGTTCTCTTACACTATCGCTCTTTGGGTTTTTTGATACCTAGACAGGACAACTGAATGTTATAGTTAAAACTAACAGGGTGCACTAAATATTTTAAAGATGTTAGAATTACTTTTTTGCTCCTTCCTTTTTATTTTTTTTTACTATTCATAGGTAAACAGAACAAAATATATACAGCTAAGGCAAATTACTATGGTTCTTAGGAGGTTAGTGAGTTTGCCCTGGTTTAAGACGACAGCCTCTGGACCACTTCATAACTCCAGTGATCTAGTATTCGGAAATACACACATGCATGAATCACTGCCTGCTACAAAAGGTCAGGTGGAGTACTCCAAACATTCTTATGAAAAATTAAAACCAAATTATCTCAGTTTCTGAAGTGAAGAATGTTAAAAGCCCCATTTCCCTTTCCCTTTTAAGTTTATTATGTCTTCCTTGGAGTTGACATCTCAGAAATTATCTTCACTCCTAACAAATGACGTATTTAGAGTCTTAAATTGTCTACACAAATTGTTTCATGTTTTGTAAATGTAACTCACATTAATTTATACCCATATTCACAAAAGCTGAAGCACATAGTCAAATGCAGATTTATGATTCAAGAATTCATCTTCAGTTCTGTACTATGCATTGTCAGTTAGACCATCCAAATGAATCATTTTATTGTTAAAAAAAATAAAAAGACTCTATAGACCACTACAGCTTTTTTTTTTTTAAAGAGTGCAAAATAAATACTAAAACTTTTATCAGAGAATAACCAAAAATTAACAATCAGAACGCCCAGAGTCTTCCTAAGTGTTGGATGATAGTGTTCATGAAAACATATGAAATAGCAAGCACCACGTCTTTTAAAAAAAATACACCTTTCTTAACATGCTTGGTTTCAGTTGGATTTTTTTATAAACTGTAGTCAGTGTGAGTTATAATTATCATTGCAAATACAACTGCATGTTGCTGCTTTTGAACATCTCACCTCAAGTTATAATGCTAGTTGTGCCTCATATGGCCTATTTCAGTTTACTCTGCAAATTATATGGATATTTATGGAAATGGTCATTGTTCTCTTTCTCTGGGAGATAAGGTGGAAGCAGAACCCAGTATTTCAGTAGCAATAAACTGGGATAGGTTTTGTCCCCGTAGAGCACCAAAACCATAGGAGTACCTAGTCTATGGACCTGCGGCCTGTTTTGGTTTAGGCCCAGAGTTAACAGATGGCTCATAGCTCAGAGGTCATCAGAATAGACAAGATATGCAAACTGAGTATCAAAGTATGAAATGACATCAAACATGTCAAAATCATACCTTTCGATCATACCATGATCAAAATCATACCTACCAGGTTACACATAGAGAAAAGTAAAGTAACTACGTCAGAGCAGACATAAGAAAAGTATGAGGGTCATGAATGTAGAGGACAAGAACTGGAGCAACTATCATGTCAGTACACTACAGAAGAAGTCCAGGAAAAGTCTGAGAGAGCTCCTTTGATGTTTGAAGGTCCCATCTTCCACAGGTCCCACTTTAATTTCGTGCCATCAGCTGTCATCTGCTGTCAGCTCTCTCACTTGGTAAAGACCACAGGACTCCGAGAGCCTTAGGAGTGGAAGTTCTGTTCCCTGTCACTACATTTCATTAAACTTTAGCTTAGCAACTGGTTTTGTACATTAGTGTGCTAACCCTGTGAAATAGTTCCTCACATGGAGAGACTTATCTAAGAATTTAACAAAGGGGACACCTGCTAAGCTGTGTCAGAACAGTGGCATAATAGCTCCTGTTCCCTGAGACCAAAAGTTCCAATTTGCAAAGAAAAGTTCTAATTAAATCCCTAGGTTATCCCTTTTTCAGATCCTTAGATCAAACACAACTAATTCAATCCCAGTGAACTAAGTTTCAACAAATATTAAGTTGGTTTTTTTATGCTACAGTATTTTTCTTCTTGATTGGACTGGACTGATGAAGAGTGTTTTATAAAGCTTCATTATTGATGCACTGTTATTATGCATAGACTCAAGCCTATAATCTTTGTGGAGCCAAGAGTATCATTAAAATCACTATCAGACAAATGTCCAATGAACAAACTTGAGGTATACAGAAGTATATTCCTTAATCTTATTGAAGTCAGTGTATTTTCTGTTATCTTCTCTGTACTAAAACATGGACTAGAATGCAATAGGAAATGCATACACATTTGTGACGTGCCAGAGGCTACGTATCATTTAATTCTGGCTTGGACAGACTATTATGCCCTAGGTTATGTACCATTTAATTTTGGCTTGAACACTTTTGTTGGATGCAAATTTTCACTTCATTTTTCCAGCAGTGCAAGTCAATTGTTAGGTGCCTTCTCCTCTCTAGAATTACGACCTGGGTTTTTGAGCACTGAGAAAAGACTGCTGAGTTTTCTGTTTTCTGTTCCTGATGTTAAAAAAGAAAAACATGCAACTTTCTCTTAACTTTACTCTGTCACTTCAGATTCAGAGTGTAGAGTAGGATATTAAAATAAAATAAAATAAAATAAAATAAAATAAAACAACCACAAAGTAAGAATCTAGACAGAAATTGCTTAATCATCAGATAGGTCCATTTCAAGGTTTCGTTGCTTTACAGTGCTCATTTCCCTCACCCTACTTTTAACAGTAGGGTATATGTTTTTATTCATTCATCTTGCAAAGTAAGATTCGTGATGACATTTACATGTTTTCACTAATTAGACCAGATTCCCTCAGCTGTGCATTACTTGTAACAGATTCTGCTTTTTATTTTTCATTGTCCTTTGCATGGACTAAAACACTTTAATGTGGATTTTATGCACTGATCTGCCTTCCTCTTCTGTATTGTCCTGTACTGTACGCCAGTAGCAGTGAACAGTCTCGCCATAATTTAAACTGATTTTTATGGTGCCATGACACATTTGGAAGAGGTTAGATTCCATTTAATCATTTCTACCCAGCCACTCTGTGTTGAAAGACATTAATACCATCTAATTCTTTACTTTGCTCAATGTATCCTAGTAATTTTACCTCAAAGATGTTTGATGATTAGGGAAGAGCTGCCTCACATTGCTCCATCAATGTATGTTTCAATCAAGAATCTTTTATTCACATGTAGTGTATAGTTGTGTGATGTCATATAGAGTTTCATCAGGTTTATGGGACATGTAACATCTACAGTGTAAAAAATTCACTTGACAGGAAAGCTGGGCACTGAAGTGCTTTGACATCCTGTCCTCTGGTCCATGTTCTGATAACTGAGATTACACGATTTGTAAATGAACACTGGCTTTTGCACACAGAAGTAAATAGACAACTATAACAGCTTGGTTTCTTCTAAGGAAGGGACTATCTGAGTTAGTATTTCATAACAATCAGGCATAGCTGTTGTTTCAGAAAAGACTTACTGGACCTTAATAGTCTAGGTACAAATTTTAGCCTTAAAGTGTCCCCATCTTTGTCATATTCTGCTGCTTCAGTTTGCATCATGCATACCTTTGACACATGTATGTAATATTTTGTGTAATATTAGTGCTAAAGTTCAAGAATTACAAATGCAAATAAAGATATGTTCTTGTGGGGAAAAAAATCCAAATAAGTTCCATAAAGTAAATGCTGATAACAGTGATATAAATGAGCTTCTGGCTCATCACAAAGTGTGATGTGCTAAGAAGGTCCATCAAAACCTAAAAAAAAAAAAAAATTAGATGAATGGTCTTGGTGCTAAAGAAAGAAGGTAGTCACCAATTAAACTTAATTTCTGTGTATTTTTTTTTTCCAGAATTCGTTCTCCAGATACAAGGCCACATTTTTAATTAAGGCTTTAGTTCAACAAAACACAAAAACTGTCTCTTTTCTTCAAGATATGAATATTCAAAAATTATTTTCTTTGATATAAAATACACATTCGAAGGATTTTTCTGATAAATCTAAAGTCAAAATGACTCATTTACGGAACAAGAGTAACAAAAAACAACCCACACAGCTGTTTTCTAAGGAGGATAAAATCTGCCTTCAATAAAGAAGAATTCTCTCTACTACCAGCATCCTTTCTGAGAAATGCATTTGTAAGTGCTCCCAAGGGAGAAGGCTAGACTACTTAGCTTATTTTTAGAGAAATAAAAAATATAGTAAAAGCTACAAGAAGACCAACCAACTTTCACTCAATTGTCATTTAATTCTCTCCACAAATGATTTCAGAAACATTGTCTGGTCACGGTGTCAGTGTTTCTAAAAGCCCTATGAGACAGTTGTACAATGCACAGGAGTGTTCTCCAGCATGAGCAGGCACAACCAAAACAGGAAAAGGTGGCCCTCAGCAGGTTTCCATGTTTCAGTTCAGGGCTCACATGAGGAGTCTGTGAGCTGCTTCTGCTCACTGTCCCAAGTAGAAGAGGCTGGGCCCATGCAGAGATTCAATCAGTCGAGATTTTTATACTTGAAACAGCTAGAGTCATAATG
>NW_010121424.1:21385-32629 GCF_000699245.1 Pterocles gutturalis
TCTTCCCAGAACTTGTCCTACAGCAGCAGGAGAGCAAGGTGGATGTGAAGGGAAACTAAAGAAATATTTCAGACTTCAGGTAAACAGTCAAGTAATGCTCTGCATTTTCATTTTGATTTCACTTTCAGCAGCTGGACTCATGTCTAACAATTAAGCACATATGGGAAGCATTCTAAAGGAGCCGTGGTTAGCTCAAATTAAAACTGAGAAAGGAGCCACTGTGCTCAGATCTCCCGGACATCTGTGAATAAAACAGAGTAGGCAATTAAGGCATGATTCTTCCTCTCTTCTTCAGCCCACCTTAGCTGAAGTGGTAAGATGGTTTGTTTGTGGTTTTTTCCCACAGTTTCCTCAGTTTCAAGAGTCTTATTATTCACAATTTATTTTTCTTCTTAAAAAGTTGTCTTTCCACTACAATGCTTTTGTGATCTGACAGCAGAATTTGCCCTGTCACTAGTACTTTTGATTAGCCTACTTCAGATGCGCTCAGAACCTTGAAACTCTGGAGCTGAACACAAGGCGGGATGCTGCAGATATGCGATACTAACCTTAAAACAAACTTACTCATATCTTACTCCTAGAAGTGAAACTCAACCTATCACTTCCAGCAAAGCAAATTTCCCACAGTCAGAAACTTTATTATACTTGTTTCCCCTCCCTTATAAACAGGGAGAATAAAAAAATTTATCGTGTCTAATTAATATCACATTGAAGCTTTGCCTCACCAAGGTGTAATGAGGTGACCTACAACATTATACATCATAATGCACTACAGTTCAAGAGTGTCAGTAGTGTAGTATAATAGAGTTACTGTATAATGTATGAAATCTGGATTATAGACCATCCTCTTATCAATTAATGTATAATACATAACCTCTCAACCTCACTAGGTCATTTTAAACTGTAGAATTTAGAGCAACAGATAGTGTGGAAATATGTTTGGAATATGACGCAGTTCTCAAACCAACAGACAATTTCTATGACATGCATCAAAGACAAATCATAGACTCATAGAATGGTTAGGGTTGGAAAGGACCTTAAAGATCATCGAGTTCCAACCCCCCTGCCAAGATCTTGAGAAATAAGGATTTGCTTGACTCCTTCATTCTAATGGGCTACTTATTATATAACTTATTATATTCTCCAATATAAGCGGTCAAATTTATCTTTAGTGCAAAGCCAGTGACTTACATAGCTTTGCTTGAAGGATAAATTAGGAGCTGTCTGACATGTACTGTCAGCTATAGCACCTCGAAACTGTTGGTTAAAATGAGAAAGAAAGTGCGTTCACTGTGGATGGAACTGAAATGCAGTGAATAAGAACAAATAGCACTTACCAGTGCAGTGATCCACTGCCATATAAGTTATTCCTGAATAATTTCTTCTTCCTTCCTAATGAAAAAAAAATCCAGTGCCTTCACTTTTTTTTCACTTCATCACAATAGCAGTGTCTTCAACTGAGGGGAAAAGCAATGTCATTTCCTTTGGTAGATTAGAGAGCAATGTATTTTTTGATCCTTATTAAAATTTTGCTGTGACCCAGATATTTAATCTGTTCATGCATAGTTATCCATTTTTAAAGATCATTTAATGAAAATTGCCTCTCACCTTGATTAAAAAGACCTTTCAGTATTTAAACTTATACTAATAAATATTAATCTGCATCCCAACAGGAAATCAAAACTGTCTTCTAATGTTTAATATGCATTCCTTCTTCCTTCTCTAATTGTTATTTTGCAGAGGTTTCTATCATGTATTTATTTTTTATTAGCAGAGTGATACCATAGCCTTCAAGCAGACAACTAGACTTCTGTCTGGCACCTCACAGCCCCTTAGTTTTGTAGACAACTCAAGTCTCACTCATAACTTCTTAATTGATTTCATTTGTAGGCTGTAAATGTTGTTTGCATGTTGCTTCTAAGGGAAGAAGAATTTAAATGAAGTAACAGAAGTAGGCTCAGCACTCTGCAAACTGAGTTCCTTCCTGCTTCCTAGCTGGGTTTTGCTTAAAATCCACTTTTACCCTGGGTTTTTCTTACAAAGTGTGCATTGAGTTCAGAGGGAATTAAACACTATCATGTAGGCTTAGAGGAAAGAATCAGCACCATGCAAGTCTTCCCATGGAAATACTGCCACAGGCTAGGTCTTGAAGGAGGAGCTGCCTGCTCAGGTAGTAACTATGACATTTGGTAGAACCTGTTGAAAACCAGTAAAAATACAATAAATTTTTTTTTTAACATTCGCTATCTTCTTCCACCTCTCTTAGGATGTAATTTAAAATACTACTGAGAAATGTAGAATAAAATTTTAAATGCTTAAATATATTTAAAATTTAAATTTTAATCTAGAGAAAAACAAAATCTTACCTTTCCATAAGTACACAAAGACCAAAATATAACAAGAGTGAAAAGCAGGGAAGTCAGACAAGATAAGCTATCACCAAAAGAAAAAAGAAAAAAAAAAAAGAGTTGGAGACTAAAGAGGACTCAGAAAGAATAAATCTCCGTTGTTTTGAGTCTTCGCAGGACTTTCCAAGGGCAATATTCAACAAAAGTCTATGGCAAAATAACACCTACAAAAGAAATAGGCTAGAACATTACCACATTAACAAAACTGAGACCATTCTTTGACATCTTATCACTCTCTACAACTACCTGAAAGGAGGTTATAGTGAGGTGGGTGATGGCCTCTTCTCTAAAGTAACAAGTGACAGGACGAGAGGAAACGGCCTCAAGTTGCACCAGGGGAGGTTTAGGATAAATATTAGAAATAATTTCTTCACTGAAAGAGTGATCAGGCGTTGGAACAGGCTGCCCAGGGAAGTGGTGGAGTCACCGTCCCTGGAGGTGTTCAAGAAACTTGTAGATGTGGTGCTTAGGGACATGGTTTAGTGGGTTAGGTGGTGAGGGCTGACAGTTGGACTTGATGAACCTTGAGGTCTTTTCCAACCTTAATGATTTTATGATTCTATGATTCTATGATCATCTGCTCTTTGTTAGTCATCAGAAATGAAGTATATTTCGTTTGACTTCTGGACACCGATAACTACGCTAACTTGTTTGCCTCCATTTCAAGTCAATAGAAATAAGTGCTTCTAAATTGCACAATCATCCAACCTGTTTTAGTTATCATCCTTAAAATGAGATTAAATGCACTCTGAAAGAGCTTGCTCTTCCCCATTGTTTAAAAAGAGAGTCTATAAAGCAAACTAGATATAATCATCTATGTTGTAGAAGTCTGAAGTTAGAGTAAATGTATCCATTCTTGTATACAGCTATCAAGGAATGTAAGTACAACCTCTTGATTTTGTTTTTTCTCTCATTATTCCTATTTTATGTGTCATAAAACATTGTTTTCTTCTCATCACATCTACATCAACAAAAAAAAATACAATCTTATTTCTTACAAAAGTTGTGTTGTATACATTTCTTTTTAATGAGCTAAAAAAATTATTCCAGAAATGGGACTGAACAGTGAACGGCCTTATGTTTATTACTCCTCAACAATGAAAGCAACAGCAAAATGAGCCAGGAGATTTGAAATTTCTAACAGTGCTTAGTCATTTGCTTCTCAGACCATGCAGCTAGTTTTTAAAATGACCAGGCAGAGAAACAGAAAGAGTTGAAACCTGAAACATGATTGTTCCAAAAAGAAAAGTCAGAATATTTGAAACAGGGGAAAAGAATAAAGGAAATAAAAGGGTGGAAATTCGTTAATTCTGTGTTACAGACTGGAGTTTCCTTTCATTTTTTCTTACCCAATATATTTTTCCTTTACCATTTTGGGGAAATTTTTGAAGTATATCTGTACTATACATTTTCAAAACACTCAACATTTGGATACTTTAACAATGTAAATGATAATAATCATTCTAAGGGGATCTGTACACCAGAAGAGAAATAATAAGGTCTTATAGCTACCAGGACAGAATCAAACAGAAAGAGATGGAAGGGAAATCAGAATATTAAAGTCTTTGTGTGAGTTCACACATGAACCTTAGAAACAAATTTCTTGTCTAAATGTCTGTATCACTGTATCATCTTAGATGTATAAAATAACCACTTTTGTGTTTCCGTCTATTCTTTACACTGCTGACATGATTTTTATCCCATTTAAATACGAGCTCCAGGACAGAGACTTCTACCTAACTGCTATGTATATCACTAGCATACTGTTCACACTAACACAATGAGAATAAAGATATCCGTTAGATACAGCCCTGCTACTCATCAGACTCTACTGTGCCTAAGTAGAAAACAACTAAATGCAGAGAAAGGGAAATTTAAAAAAAAAAAAAAATCTTACTTTAGGTTATGTTTTAGAACATGACATACTTCCTAGTCAATTGTAACAGCAGTTACATTTGTTCAAAAAAAAACCCTAAACCCCTTTATAATGGTCTAGTAGTGACCACGTAAGTAGCACCAAATAAATAGTTTCTTTAGATTAAGCTTTTAATTAATAAAAGAGTAAGTAGGTTCATAACTCATTCTAAATATGGACAACCTATACGGTCTTCTTACCAATGTATTCCTACTTGTCTCCATCAGTATTCAACATATTTCTCTTGTTTACAAGCTGTGGACTGACTTAAACTACTTTAAAAGACAAATGAAAGAAAGACAGCTAACAAATTCACTCCAGTCTGAAACTTCAGTTTCATTCTATCAGTTTAAATATATATATTTTTTTATTTGGATAGTCCTCAGTAAATGTGGGCAGGGAGAGTGGGGAGAGAAAGTAATGGTGATGGAAACAGAAGAAGTGATCTTGAAGTCGTCCCTCTTTTTACAGTTTCTGCACCGAGAAGCTAGATTGCTTAGTGTGGGATCATTTTATAAGATCTTATTTTGTTCTGCTGAATCTCCTATCAAAATGCTGTCATATTTGTTGATTTCAACAGCATGGTTTCTCTGACATATGAATATATGGTCTGACTGCACTGCCTGCAAATTGCATATTCATAGTGAACTTTCTCTCCCAAGCATTAAAACAAATGAGATAATCTCTGTTAGTAGCACAATTTCCCAGCAATTTCACCAAGAAGTAGATTGGGTCCATTAATGCTTTGCATAAATATTAAATCAAAAAAAGTACATAACTACTCATTTGACACTCTTCTAACTAACAGTCTTTGCCCTCTTTAAAATAAGTAAATGCAAATAGCTAAAATTTAGCATTCATATACGCATCCAGAGAAAGAAGCTTATATCTAAAATATGTAGAATGAAGATCTTGTGCACTCCAGCAAAAAAGCCCAGATTGTTGCTCATCACAGGAAGTTTTACATCATCCTATTTTAAAACTACATGTCTGGCTTGAAAGGGCTTCCACTTTACGTGGAGAAGACAGCAAATTCATACAAGAAAATGATGTACAGATGAGGGAGGAAGCAACCAAAAAAATTAGTTAGAAAAGCTGATATCTGGTAATGAAATCTTCCCTTGGTAAAGGTTTAATGGTGTTTTCTGCAGTAGTTATTTCCAGGCTCCACAGGGAGATATAAATAATAAGGCCCAAGCCGATAGTAAAGCGATGGATTTTTCTAACTGCTCATCACCAGGAAAGGCTGCTCCCAACTTGCATGCTGGTCTCATGGTGTTTTACAGCACTAACTGGCAAAAAAAGGTATCAGTCATTGATGAGTTCTGAATGAGTAATTCAGCTGTCAACAACTGCTATTTAGATAAAGTACACAAATAGCACAATTATTGTGAAAGTACATGAACAATTATGATACATGAGCAATTACTACTGTTTGTGCATAAACAATCATCTGTGCAAATAATGAAGAGTGCCTCATTTCATAATAACAGTTTTATTGATAAAAATTAGTCTACAGGAGGCCCTGACAAAGAAAAACATTATGTGAGGCAGCTTTAATCCAAATATAATTGTAGAACTTGCAATTATAGGAGGGGATGGTGATATGGCCTGTCGTTAACAATTCTAAGCACTTCCCATCAACAAACCTATTTTCAGTAACTTACAAGCTTGTCAGACTCTTCGTAACACCTTTCATGTTGCATACCCATCGGGGGCTGGATTTTGAAAAGTACCTTGGTCATTTTCCAGGAAAAGGCTAAGGTTTTTACTGAAAACTCAAAGTTTTTTATATTAGAGTTAGGCATATTGACTCTCAGATAGCCTTGGTGTTAGAGAGGTCTATATCCCTTTTCCCCCCTTTATTAGCAGAATTTATTACTATCAATTTAGAAGTAAATTTCCCATATGCTTAACAGAAAGACAGTAAATTAGATTCCATCTACAACAGGCGTGATCCAGACGGTGCAAATGCATTACTTTCCATCCAGCTACATGAATTAAGAAAAAATGGGGTGGTCAGTGGTCTCATCTGAAGTTCAAACCCTACAGAAAGATTTGATTATTTGAATGTGTGGGGTACAGAGGCTGGTTATTCAAGGTTTAGAATAGTAATAAGCTAGAGCAAATAGTCTGAATAATAAGAAAAAGGAAAAGAAACTAAGTTTGGCATGCATATGCTGGGTCTAGGACTGAAGAAGGAAATAAGATCTGACATACTAGAAGGAGCACAAGTGAGGAAGAGGTAGGAAATTGACTGAGGAGAGGCGGCAGGGGTAGTTTTGGAGTTGTGCGGTCCTGTGAATGAGAACTACTGTGATAACAGACAAGAAACTGAAGATGCAAGGAAGAGAAAGACAGAATAGATAGCCAAGTGTACCAGGAGAAGTACATCTAGCAGTAAGAAAAGACCAAGGTGAAGCTACACAGTATGAGTAAAGGGAGCTAACGCATATGTTTGGATAAGAAAAACCATAAAGGAAATTAGAACAGGATCTGGGAGGGAATGAGGATATTAAGTCAGCATGAATGTCATCACCCGAGGAGTGCAGAGAAAATAAGTTAGGGTCACAGAATAACAGAATAGTTGAGGTTGGAGGGAAGATCTGGAGGTCACTTTGTCCAATATGCCTGCTCAAGCAGGGCCACCTAGAGACACTTGCTCACGACCATATCCAGATGGTTTTGAATAGATTTTCTACCACCTCTCTGGGCAATCTGTGTCACTGCTCAGTCACCTTCACAGTAAAAAAATCCGTTTCCTGATGTTGAGAGAGAACCTCCCACGTTTCCCTTTGTGATCATTGCCTCTGAGACTCTCACCAAGCAGCACTGAAAAGAGCCTGGCTCTGTCTTATTTACAGCCTCTGTTCCAGTGTTTGTACACATTGATAAATCCTTGGGCCTTCTCTTCTCTACACTGAACAGTCCCACGTCTCTCAGCCTTTCCTCCTACGTGAGACACTCCAGTTGCTTAGTCATCTTAGTGGTCCTTCACTGGACTCTCTCCAGTATGTCCATGTCTCTTTTGTACTGGGGAGCCCAGAACTGAACACAGAACTCCAGGTGTGGATCCACCAATGCTGAGGAGAGAAGAATCACCTCCCTTGACCTACTGCCAAGAGTCCTCTTAATGCAGCCCAAAATACCGTTAGCCTTCTTTGCCGCAAAGGCAGAAAATTGGTTTATGTTCAACTTGGTGTCCACCATGACACTCAGGGCCTTTTCTGCCAAGCTGTTTCCCAGCTGTTAAGATGTTAAACATTTTCATTAACCTACCCCTAGAGTACACTGCTAGTTACTGGCCTCTGACTGGAACATGCATCCCTGAACACCACCCTCTGTGTTCAGCCGTTCAACTAGGTTTCAATCCACGTAATTCCCCTTTGGTGAAGCTGTGCTGACTTCTCCTGAGGATTTTCTTGTCCTTAATGTGCCTAGGAATGGTTTTCTGAATCAGCTGCTCCATTACCTTCTTGGGAATCAAGGTGAGGCTGACCAGCCTGTAGTTTCCTCTATTCTCCTTCTTCCTTTCTTGAAGATGAGGGTGACTTTCTTTCCTTCAGTCTTCAGAAACTTTTTTCCAGCCACTATGAAAGATCAAAGATTACCAAGAATTGCCTTGCAATGGCATCAGCCAAATCCCTCAGCATTCATGGGTGCATCCCATCAGGTCTCATTGATTTGGGTGGACCAAATTTTCAGAAGTATTCCCTGACTTGATCCTGTTCTACCAAGAGTACACTGATGATTTTTTGAACCCTTCCTGTCCCATCATCCCAGGCCCTTTGTTCATCAGCCCTGCCTATCACTCCTTCGCAGGGCTGTTGGTAACTCTCTTCTCTCATGTCATTGTTAGTTTAAAGACCTCCTTATCCAGTTAGCCATCCTACTGGCAAAAATAACTTTGCAGCCCCTTGGTGAGGTGGATGCCATCACTCCCAAGCAGAAGTCAGTTGATCAGGTGGTCAAAAAGGAGTGGCTAGGCAGCCAAGAGCAATAAAAATACAACACTGAAGGACTACAGAGAAAGAGAAAGTTTGTCCATCCAAGCCTACTTCCACTGGTGTACAGGCAGAAATCTGCAATTCTGAAGTCGTGCTATCCCTTTCTCATCAGTAACTTTGTTCACACCTTCCTCACAAACCCTGTTTTTACAGAATTGTTCAAATAGGCTATAGTGGGGGGAAAAAAAAGATTGTAGGCTTGGGATCCTTATCCCTTGATTCCTTATCTGTGTATATTATTACTACTAATACAACATGAAAAGTCATCTGGAGAACTTTGAGTTACTGACGTGTCCTCTCATACCTTTGTGGTAATCCAATCTGATTTGCTTATGGCCCCTAGTTTGGTGCTCAGTGAAGGTGACCTTCACTTCAGCTAATAGTGAACCATGTCGTAAGTGTTTGTACACTGAAAATATTGAGACAATGTCAAAAACTTCAGCAAAGAATCATTAAGATATAAGTACCAGGTAACAAACCCTTGCACAGAGGTACAGTACAAGCACACCATCTTGCTCACATCTCTTAAGGAATGGTTTTATAGATAACATTTGAAACAAATGCCCTAACTCTGGCTTGGAAGGGAAACCCATAGCACTCTGCAAAAATAAAATCAGCACAAATGAAATAATAACTCTCCACATAATTTCTCTACCAATTTCATTATGCATAAGTATATTATCCCTTAACATTGCAACACTTCTGAAAAAATATTATAAATATCTTTATAAACATATAATTTAAATTATATTAACAAATTAGATTTATATTAGACTTATATTAGATTTATAATAAATTGTATTTATATTATTATAAAATAACATGTCCAATGTGAGAACAGTGTCAAACTTAGACACTTAAGTGCACAAATCCCTGGGTGTTGCACAGGACAATTGAGAGGTTATCTCCCAAGATTCTAAATTGCAGATATCCTAACTTATGTGTCAAGAGTTAGAAAGGTGACCATGGCTTCTCTTTCACCAATACATCACATCCCACTGAAGTGTACTTGAGATTTGTAGTCTGACAGAATAGAAGCTAAAAATCATGATCACTCCAGCTATTGACAAAGTGCTGGGAAATAACCTTAGCCAACCAAGAAGACTGAGATAGTATAAAATTATTTATTTTAATTGCAAATATGTTTGGAGAGACAGACTCTGAAAACTGTCTAAAGAAAACATGGGAAGGAAGGATCCAAGGAACTTAATTTTGTGTTGAAGTGTATCACTGTTTCAGGAACGTAATACTAAAGTCTCCTGCAAAGACATGAGACATAAAAATCCAAAATTTCTGAATTCCTAAGCTATAGAAGTTACACAGCACACACTATGCTCTACTAATTTTTTTTTTTTAGTGTGTTGCCTTTTTTTTTTTTTTTCCTCAGGCTGTGCTTTCCTGATCCCATTAACATGTAATTAAGGGGTCACAGCTGAAGACTTTCTTCACTGAAGGGGAAATCAACATGTACCTAGAATATCCAAGACAGCCAGGTGTTGACAGATTCATTAGAACATCTTTCCTCAGAATCAGTCTTAAAGATAAAGAGAACACTGGTTTTTTAAGGCAGAGACCCCTCTAGCTGTCTCCTGAAGGAGAGAGCAGATTATAATTGATGTGTGTTGGAAAGCCTGATGTGCAAGCAGAGTGATTTATTATCAATTAAAACTAAGGCAGGAAAGCATTAACCTGATTGTTTTCCTACAGAGTTAGAAAGAAAACCCATATAAAACATCTGAAACTGTTACTGGTGGTCTCTACTGGCCTGCAAGAACAAATGTTTTTTTGGTATTTTGTAAACAGCTTTCCAAATTAAATTGCATGAATACAGAAAACAACAGTTATATAACTAACCAAATGTTGATCATTTGAAGACTTTATTTAATTGCTGGATAGCCCACCTTGTGACAGAATTTAGAATAACCCTTTCTCTGTTTCCCCAGAAAGTCTGGAAAGCAGTAATAAGCTTATAATAAAAACAATTCAGATCCTAACAACAGGAAGAGCATTGCAAAAACTCAGTAGTCTTTAAAGGAAAAAAAAAAAAATATCTTTTTTCTAAGCAACCAATAATTAAACCTTTCTAGGAATTACAGTTCTGTTCTTATCTCAAAAAAAAAAAAAAAAAAAAAATAAAAGGACACCCAGGCACCCAGGTCCTTGAGAAAAAGCCACTTGTCTAGTCAGCACTAGAGGATCTGCCAATCTGTCTGGCCCTGCCCAATCAGAACTTTTTACATACTGTAGATGGGGATGAAGTCCCTGTGGTGCTTATCAAGAATATGTTGGGGAAGACAGTCTGGGTTATTCTTGCCTCGGATAAAGGTAACCCTATTATGGGATTGCTTTTGCTCAAAGACCTGGGTGTACTTGGTGACTAATGCAGAAGGATGGCGAGGGTCGATGTGTACCTCAAGGGGATTTGACAATGGGTGAAAGTGGCCGATAAATTTAGTTTTACAGTGTTAACTCCTGCATAACCCAGCCATTGCATATTATAATTATTATGATTGCTATATATTATACTAATGATATTCCATTAAGAATCATGCAGGTTCAACAGAATCAGAATTGATGTCTAGCAACTTCCCTGAGATTGACATCCTCAGCTTGCCGACCAACGACACAGACTGTGCCGGGTACACCACAAGTGTAAGGTCCAGATGCAGTATGCAACAGAGACTATACAACATCCATCTCCTGCATCCAACAACGTGCTCTACCAGCTGAGTGGACTCTGCATCATTTTTATCCCGCCTTGAAAGATTGCCATGACAGATGGAGCCCAAAGTCATGGACTAAGTGAACTCAATAAAGTTATGGAGGGGTGGTCCACAGATTAAGGGCAAATAGTGGGATCTGAGCATGACGTGAATGACGCTAATGTGAGGTTTAATAAGGCCAAGTGCAGGGT
>NW_010121425.1:0-11314 GCF_000699245.1 Pterocles gutturalis
TGCTTCTACCTAATATGAGAAGTTTGACCTTCCCACTTAGAAACCCATTTTGTTTCCTCAAAATCAATGATGAAAAAAATCTTAAAACGTCTGTCTTATTCTATCAATCGATATATAAAAGTATAGAGAACTTTTACACTGTTAAATATTTTAGAGCACAGACTCTTCTATCTGTAAGACCTGTTGCATAGACCAGCCACATCCATAGTACATACCATTTGACCCTGGATATCCTCTGAGC
Organism: Pterocles gutturalis; assembly: GCF_000699245.1. Lineage (NCBI taxonomy): Eukaryota > Metazoa > Chordata > Aves > Pterocliformes > Pteroclidae > Pterocles > Pterocles gutturalis. The sequence goes on from NW_010121425.1 coordinate 242, forward strand.
TCTTTTTGTGGGATTGTTCAAAGTGTCTGAAATAACTTAGGAGTGCCGCTGGAGCCCATATGAGTGGGATTTTCATAATTTGTATCTGGGGACATGTGTTGCATGCACTGAGAAGGAGGCTGGACTAGATGATCTAAAGAAAATTCCAATCTGAATTGTTCCATGATCTCATGATGCTATGAGGTGTTCCAGGATGACCTTGAGACATTTGAAAGTACAAAGGAAGACTTGATAAGATGAAGGGAGATAAATTTAGTGCAGGTTTGTTTTGTGGGTTTTTTTCCAGATTGCTTTTGGAAATGGTTGTTGGTATATCTTATTCCATGAATAATGTCTCAGCATTGTCTTGGACAGACTGTAGGTATCTCTGTGCCAGAGAGAGCCAAAAATAAAGTACCAGGGCTCAATGTTTGAACTAGCATCTTTATTCTTTAATTAGCATGGCATGTTCAGGCATGGAGACTACATTCTTGTCCAGCTTAAAAAAAAAAAAAAAAAAAAGGAAATAAAAAGAACAGTAATTTCTATAATACTGTTCTCAGTGTAATGTTTTTGGTGAAATGTACATTTTGCAGCATCAAAAGAGGCAAGATAATCTAATAGTTCTTTCTGGACTGTGATACTATGAAACTATTAATGGAAAATTTAATATACAGAATGTGCAAAGTAGCTAAAATTATGTTAATATATTACTTTGTTCTCATATGACACTAAATACACTATATTGCCAGTTCTTTGATGACCACAAATTTTATGTACTTCAAAGAAAAACAAGTCATTACCATAATTTTTGTATTTTTCTTACTTTCATTTATCCACTCTTGCTTTTTTTTTTTTTTTTTAAATTCAAGCATTTTTTTCTACCAGTGTCAAGAGATGGCACCTTTGTCTAAAACGAAGATGAGGTACCAGAGAAGATGCTATTGAAAAATCTGTCAGAAGACAGAAATGTTCAACAGATATTTTTGCTTATTATCTGTAACCAAATAGGAAGGAAAATTTATCTATCTGAAGGATAAAAAAGAAAGTTTCTCAATTCTGGGAAAATCACATAAACATTTTCAACACAATCTGCTGACTTACAAGCAAGAGTCCAAAGAGAACTGGCTGAAGGAGATTTCTGAAATCAAGTCATTTGTTTGTAACAGTATATTGTTAAATTTTAATTGGTAAACTGGTAAACTAGAAATACCTCCATGGACTGATAATAATCAATATAATTGCCTTGTCTGAAGAGAAGTAAATCAAGGAACTACATACTTGTTTAATTGGTATCAATACAGTGAACAAAATTGTACTTAACTCATAATTCTACAGATAAATAACTAAAGGTTTAAAAAAATCCTTAACGTTTGTGAGTATTATGAAAAGCATTTTTAATGAAGCAGAGGTCTTGTTGCATTAATCTGTTAGAGAGATGGTTGAGTAAATAAACCATTTTAACATTCTGTACTTAAGCTTCTCTGCAGCTTTCAGATAACTTCACATGACATTTGCATCTAAAAATTAAAAAAAGAACCCAAACTGTAGTATATTTTAGGAAATTGCATAAAAGATTGTTTATCCAGTTCCACTTGTCAGGTGCAACTTTGACAGAACAGACTTTCTGTAAGGTGTACCAAGACAGCTTTAGCAGGTCTTCTAAATAGTTGGGATTTAGTTCAATCATGTGGAACATTTAGTGTCAACAGCCCATCAACAGAAAAGCTCATCATTACTGATGACATATGCAGGGGTTATACATCTTTATAAAACAATTGAAAGAAGGGCAGGTGACTGCTTCAGTGAAATATGGTGTAATTTACGTAAGAAAATAGGAACTGGGAAAAAAAAAAAACCACAAAACTAGGGAGTTGTGGAAGAAATATATTTACAGAAGTCCTATCTAAGATGTACAGTGCACAATGACAGGAAGCTTAAGCTAGAAAACTTCACCCTTATGATTAAGCACAGTTGCTTATCAATGTGGGAAAATGGGTGCTATGGGTAGACGCTGATCTTAGTCAGCAACCTTACACTGAAATTATGTACTTTTGTTCAACATGTGCTTTAACTTTGCTCATTCATGGCGTTTCTTTCATAGATCTGTTAAATTTTATACGGGTTTGCTAAGATTGCAGCTGCTTTTGTCACCTCTTAATTTTCACACTACCTTTATGAAAACACAAATTACCTTTACACTGCCCATTCCCAGTGTCACATGCAAAGTCCAAACTCTAGCAGATCACCCTGAAGTTGGTTAGATTTACTCTACACTTTCAGGGCTTTGTGGTGAAGAGTGGTTGAGTACAACAGAAGCATCCAGAATTGGTTGTAGTTGATGGAATGGAATGTGGTTTTGTTTAGTGCTGTTTATTTTAATTAAGAAAACAAACAAACAAAAAACCCCCAAAAAACAACAACTTATTTCATTGATGACTATGTCTTGTGCAGATGTCTTCCTTCAGAAAAACAGCCTAATTTGGGATCAGGAAGAATCTTCTTTCTGATTAAAAATGTCCAAAAGCGCATAAACATTTTTGTTGCAGGGCACTTTGCTTGCTGGGACCGGCTGATATCCTTGACATTTTGAATTCTTCAACCATCATGGAAACGTCAGAGCAGGAACTGATGGGAACATGCCCAAGCAGGTCCCCTGCTTCTACAGTCAGAAACCATACAATACATTTCACACACTCACCAGGCTTTACCTGGAAAGCCATTGTGTTTTGTGCCACTGTTAGTGTCCCTAGACTGTCAAAAAAAAGATCTTTTTTCTGAAGAAGTCATAGATAGAATCATAGAATAATAGAAAATTTAAGGTTGGAGAGGATAACTGGAGGTCATTTCATCCAACTCCTGATCAGGGTCAATGAGATCAAGTTGCTCAGATCTTTGTCTAGTCAGGCTTTGAATATCTCAAGGTTGAAGATCCCACCAGCTCTCTCAGCCACTGTTCAAATGTTTGAACATTGTTATGATGAAAAAACAAAATCTTTATACAGTTTAATACAACTTTCTTGAACACATATCATCAGAATTGTACTCTGTACTTGAGATTAAATCTCCTTAGAGTCTTGAACAACTAATCTTGTGCAAACTGTGTTAAAAACTACTTGTATGTCCTCGGAGCATGTTTGAATTTTTCACAGTTGGATCATATTGAAAATTAATAGTCTTTCACTGATGAACTCCTATGATGAAGGCCCTTCTCTTCCAGCTCTTTCTAACTAATATATTCCTAGACAGCAGTGGACAGTTTTGAAACTAGGTTTCCAAGTTTATTTTATACTAACCCCTTGGACATTATGAATTTCATCTTGCTCCTATTACTTCTGCTCTCAAGGTCATTTACTTCTTTCATTATGATGAAGCAATACCTTTCTGTCCTCCAAATGACGTTTCCAAATTTTTACTTCTATGCCAAGATCATAAATAAAAACATTACACACAACTGTTCCCAAAACTGATTTTTTTTGAGAAATTTCAGTTGGAGCTTCCCTCTAAGCTAATGCTTCCCCTTCAGTTGAACCTGCCGTCAGGTCCTCACTTTTATAGTTTCTGCACTAAACACTGTCACCTTAATCTTAAATGATAGTTTTAAATGTGCTTCCATGCCAAATTCTTTGCTGTATTTAGCAGCACATTTATTTTGTTTATTAATTAATTTTCAGTAAATGCTATGTAATGTGACATAATCTACCCCCAAGAATTTGAAATTATGGTCTCATTGCCTATAATTTTTTTTTTTTTTTTTTTCTGTACAATGTCAGTCATTTTTCCTTCAAAATCATTGAACTGGTGGCTCTTTGGCCTTGTATTTTCTTAGCTTGTTCTATTATGGAAAAGTTGGAATTAAAAAAAGTCCATGGACTCAATATGTGCACAGCTGATATATCAGACGTAAAACTGTTGATTCAGTAGTGGCTTCCAGCCTAAAATCAGTGAAAATGTGAAAGAAATGTCAATAAAGAATTCGGGAAGATGCTGAAGACATGGTTAAGCCTTCTTACACAAACAAAACAGAAGAGATTTTGTGCCTTCTGAAAACTTTATTTGCAAATTATCAACTTTGGTATCTGAGTGCATTTTAAAGAAAAAAATTAAAGAAAACTTCAAGAGAAGACTGGATTTCTTTCTCAAATGTTCTGGTTTGTCTTAGCTTTCACCGCTTCCTAATCATTCTGTATTCCAGCTTCAGAGCACATCTACACTTCTTCCACAGCTCAGTAAAACAAACCTGCCAAAATACAGTCTCAAAATATTTGAACAAAGACAAAACACCTTCCTGCTCCACTTTGTTTCAGAAAACAGATGAATGTCACCTTCACAGAACCACTGTGAGATGAGTGAGCAAAAGGATTGGGTTTCTTTTACATTCTCAAGACCTTTACTTTGTACGGTTGACATGTTAATGTTTTGCCCCAGTTTGTTGTACATACTGCTAACGTTGCCTGCTGAATCTTCAAGATCAAGAGGTACAAATGTAAAAGAAAAGGAAGCACTTTGTCTTGCCAGATGTACACCTCTGTTTCACATATTCAAGTATAGCAAAGTGAATAAGCAAAAGAAAGCAAATAATCTAGTTAGTTTTCCTTTTATTCTAATTGTGAAATTTCCATGGTCAGACTGTAAATTTCTTTAAAAAGAATCTTCAGTCTTGGAAACTTGTATGCTTAACGTTAAACAGTTTAAGAGTCCCAGTGAAGCCAGCGGAGCTACTTACAATAGTTTGGACTAACTGTGTGTGTGTTTCTCTGTGAGATCTGTTAGAAAAGGCATCAAAATGTCTTAGCTGTAGAATTCCTGTTTGTTAAATTACCTACTAAATTCAACAACATAGCTCATGCTATTGCTACACCAAATGACGTACATGCATAGCCAGTGCCACTTTAATTGCAAATCACTTATTTTCCCCCAAAGTACTCCAATTTGTGGTTAAGACTGTGCTCATTCACTATGTAAGTAATCATAGTCTGAATATGTTTCTGGTTATTGAACTCATAGAAATAACTGGATAATTACATAAACTCCACAGCAGGCAGAAACCGTCACGCATGTATGCAGCACACCCTGCAGGGAATCTGGCCTTCAGTACAATGAAAGTACTCACAGTGTAAATCCCACTAAGTCGTAAGGCTGAACTACATCCCAAGAACAGAAGAACTGCAACTGACTCACACACTGAAGTGATATGGTACACGTTACACCTGAGAGGCTGTGAATGCAAAAATTGGAATTTCCTATCTGAACATTCAAATACTATATTCACTTTCTCACTTATCCTGCTATTAAACTCACATGCCCAGAACAATCCTGGAAAGGGAACTGAGACTGCCTTTTGAATTTTGAAATACTCCCTCCCCATATTATCCCTAAATCACACCGCCATCATCAACACCTATTTTCCACTCAGTCCTAATTATTCTTTTTCATAGAATAAAGCAAGGGCAGCAGGTGCTTCCTTTTTTTTTTCTAAAAGTACCATGTTTTGCTTCACTTCTCACCAAAGAAAAGAGGGAGAGAGAGAGAGAGAGAGAGGAGACAGTTTCAAGGAGATAATGCGTTTGACCTCTCAGTTAATATTCAAAATGCTGGTCAGGAAGGTTAGGAGCAAACATCAGCTTTCTTTCACACCTCTTAGCTCATTTCACAAATTAATAACATCACACTGGGAGCAGCCTAGACCTTGAGTAATGAACGTTAGCTGTAGTTCCTGCTGGCTGCTTCCAAGGATGCATTTATTTTTCTCATTATCTTCCACACAATCTCCCAGCTATTGTCTGCTACCCCTGCTCACTCAGGAAACCTCAGAAAGTGCTAAAGATGTCAAGAAGCAATAAGCCTCATTTATTTTTATGGCCTTCATCAGCACTTTCTTTTTTGCTTAAAGGCCTATAATAGAATCCACTGATTAGAATCAGCACCATATCAGAATATAGATATGATAGCCCTTTTCTGAAGGTGAATGGGCTACTGAAGGACACTTTCTCCATTCGATACATCTAGAGGATACTGAAGCCAAACAAAATTAATTGTGTTGTTTCTTTTCTTATTTTCTGTCTCGTTCTTGCTACTTTCCTAGACATTTGGAAACTGATTAACTAAAATGTTATGGGACATGATCATAAAAAGTCCAACTAATTAAAAGAAAATTATTCAACTGAAACAGTACCACAAGGTAAGCAGTTGGATTTGATAGCTATTAACAAAATGTTAGAAATTAACAAAGAAACTACCATTTGTTAAGTCCCATATTTACCACAAAACTAAACCAAGACACAAATATCTTACTTCTGTCAGACTTTTTTCACTTTCATTTCATCCATGTAATAGTTACAGGCCAACATATGATAATTAAGTTCTCTGTTCTCTTCCCTGCACTGTTCTGACCTGGAAAATATTCTGTTTTAAAACTCCAGGTATATAAATCCCATATAATAGTTTTTAAAAAGAATTTTTTTCTCCTTCGTGCACATCTGTTCTCCATAGATAATCATAACAAGTGAAGGTTAGCAGACTTCTAACCCAGTTCTAGTCAAAAATTTCAGTTCATTACAAACTTAACAGTAACTTTTACATCTGAATTATTAGCATAAGAAAAAGGACAGTGGTAAGACTGTGCATAAAAAGACATGGTGGATGTTTACAGTGCAATCACTATTCTTTACAAAATTATTGCATTCCTACACCTCTATGCAACATAAAATTATTTTTTATATGTATAAAAAAAATTCACCCAAAGACTTCTTCAATGATAGAAAGCAACATCCACAGAAGCTGTTTGTATGAAACAAGCAGTGTTACTTTCAGTGTACTCTTCTTATTCTGCATTAACAGAGGCAATACCTCTGGGTCACGTTGTTTCCAAGCTGTTTTGAGTAAATCTCTAGTGTGCAGATTTACTGTTGGCACAGAAAAGTTACTGGTTTTGAGTATCATCTCATTTCTGAAGAAGTAAGGTTCAGGCTGGGACAGGGACTAATATTTTAAGAAGAAGGTTTCTCTTCTTCAAAGAAAGAAGGCACTCTGAACATTAAATCTTCCAAGCACAAATACGGGCTGGGCAGAGAGTGGATAGAGAGCAGCTCTGAGGAGAAGGACTTGGGGGTATTGGTGGATGAGAAGCTGAACATGAGTGGGCAGTGGGCGCTTGCAGCCCAGAAACCAACCGTGTCCTGGGCTGCATCAAAAGAAGCATTAGCAGCAGGTCAAAGGAGGTGATTCTCCCTCTCTACTCTGCTCTCGTGGGACCCCACCTGGAGTGCTGTGTTCAGATGTGGGGCCCCAACATAAAAAAGACATGGACCTGTTGGAGAGAGTCCAGAGGAGAGCCACGAAATTAATCAGAGGGCTGGAGCACCTCCCCTATGAGGACAGGCTGAGAGAGTTGGGGTTGTTCAACCTGGAGAAGAGAAGGCTCCGGGGAGACTTAATAGCAGCCTTCCAGTGCTAAAAGGGGGCTATAGGAGAGATGGGGAGGGACTCTTGATCAGGGGGTGGAGGGATAGGACAAGGGGTAAGGGTATATGCTGAAAGAGGGTAAATTTAGACTAGACATTAGGAAGAAGTTTTTCACTGTGAGGGTGGTGAGACACTGGCCCAGGTTGCCCAGAGAAGCTGTGGATGCCCCATCCCTGGAGGGGTTCAAGGCCAGGCTGGATGAGGCTTTGAGCAACCTGGGCTAGTGGGAGGTGTCCCTGCCCATGGCAGGGGGGTTGGAACTTGATGATCTTTAAGGTCCTTTCCAACCCAAACCATTCTATGAATCTATGATTCTATGTTAGGACTGCCCATATAGAGGTGTACAAAAACTATTCATTCTCACTAAAACTGAAAATCCGGTGGGCTATTTAAGTATGCGTCTCAAATATACAACAAAGTATAGCGCATTTTCAAAGTCATGAAGTGTCACTCTGTCTGGATGATCAGGGTAAGCGGAGAAGTTGCTACAGAAGAATAATGAAAGAGCAGTCTTATGTGACATGAACAGATTTACTATACTTTCACAGAGATTGCTTCACATTAAGACCATGACTCAGAAATTACACAGAAAACACATTCACAAAAAAGAAAACTCACATACGTGCATCTTAAATCCATCATACTGTGAAAAACAGAAGAAAAAGGTCTTACTGTACTTGGATTATCTAATGTAAACTTTAATTCAAACAGAACTAACCATCTATGAAAAGAAAGATAAAAGCTGATTCTTGATGCCTAGGACTATTTAAAAAAAGTACCAGTGGGCTATAACCAAGATTTGTTGTACTAAAATTCAGCTCTAACTAAAATTGGCTTTCATGATTTTCCTGTGTTTATTGTAGGGAACCAGCTTTGCCCTTTTCTAAATGTGACTCGGGACATGCATGACATGTAATAAGTTAGTAAAATAGTATGTAAGAAGTTACTAAAATCGTGCTGAGCTGAAATAAACAGTAAATAAACAAAAAAGAAGGAAATCGGCAAATGCAGTCACTCTTCATGAAAAATGTAAGAGGAAGCTGTACTCAGCACAATAGCAGAAGGGGATCGTTTCTCTCAAAACCCTGTTTATCCTCCGTGACAGTTTTCACAAAGGGATAGGGAATATTTACAGCCAGCTAATGGAAGTGGTCAAGCGTACACGATTTTCATGGTTCCAAGAAGCAGCATATAAAGAGTTCTGCCCACATCCCTGGCATGGAGGTAAGCCAAACAGATAAAAGACTCTAAACATCATGTTTGGATGCCTCAGCTGTCAGATGCATACCTGGAAATGCAAACCTACATGCACACACACACTCACAGGGACAACCTTACTGTGCATAGCCAATGATGAAGAAATACAGTCCGTGGCTAGAGCAGGGTAGGTTTTCAGGGATTATTATCATTGACAAAGCTGAGATCTTTAGCAAGGGCTAAAATAATAGAATCACAGAATCATAGAATGGTTTGGGTTGGAAGGGACCTTAAAGATCATGTAGTTTCGAGATCTCCTACCTTGCCACGTTACCAAGCCTTGCTTCTAGAAATAGCTCAACTTCTGTGCTCACAAGAGCTGTGTCACTTCAGGTCTGTTGAATCTACTGAACTCTGGCCCTCACCTGACTGTTTCTTCTGGCCTTTGATTCTGCTTTTTGGTAAGGTTAATACTTCTACTGATGCTCTCCAGCATGAGGTTTTTGAAGATGTTGGCAGAGCTGATGTTTACATCTAAACAGCAGTGATTCCCCCTTTCTTCCCAACTTCACAACTGTAGTGCTGGGCCGCTTGGAAACTGCAGATCATGTTCTTCCAGGTTCATTGCCCATTAGTGCAGCCAAGCAGGTCTTGAGAGCAACCCCAAAGCACTCCTCCAAAGACTGATGCTAGGCAGTGTAACTGGTTGGAACAGTGAATCCAACCTTACCATGCACATGTGGTGCATTTGGGGGAATTTAAGAGAAAAAACTTCTGTCCTCTGCCCTGTTACATACACAGTCACACTAGAAGTGTGCTGTCATTGGAGCCAATCTGCTTGAGCTCACTGCAAAATTTAAATGCAGACTTTGAGTGCTAAAGCTGCTCACTTTTCCTGAACGAGCTACAGTTCATTAGTTGGGAGTATTAAGAAGCTCATAAACATCCTGTATGGATGAGCCACCTAATGGAAACAAGAAGCCAAACTTTCAGTGTGAGATGCTATTTTACCAGGAAAAAAAAAAAAAAAGCATTGCACCATAATGCACTGCAACAGAGCTAAACCGAAAAATTTTTGAGCAATTTTTGATCAGTAATTTTGTAATTCTCTGTAAGGATGTCATCCAGGATTTTCTCAAAATTTGTACAGCCTTGGATATTTTCTGCTTAAATAGGACTTTTCTTTTTTTTTTTTTTTTCTTTCTCACAAGTTTTATTGTAGATAGATGAATGGAGAGGCATCATAAGCACACACTGAACAGAGTTTACACTTTTACGAGCCAGGGATAAAAAACTCACTGTATTCTTGCTGCTCCTATATAGCACATACTTTCCTAGGCAGACAGATAGATAAAAAGATAGCTTTCCTGATACGTTTAAGCTAATAATAAATTAAACAGATCGATTATGTGTAAATATAAATGTAGATGAAATAATATTGCTTCAAATACAGTACATTCCAAGTTCCTCATAAAGCACAAGCAAGAGATTTTCAATCTGTAAAATAGGCCCTGTGGTGCCACATTCTTGGTGGAAAATTAATAAATAAAGGTGTGAGACTCAGGAGCAGTGATTTTTAAAATCTGTACAAAGGACCCAGATTACATGTAAATCACCTGAAAACACAGAGCACTACAACTGGTGTCAGCCATCTCTTTCGTAGTTAGAAGCATTAATCTCTTGGACATGACAAATCTTTTTAGCAGAAAGGAATAAATTTGAGATAATAAGTTTTAAAGTAATGAATAACTCTTGCCTATGAAGTGCTTTAATGAGTCTCCTTGTCAGAATTCAGATTTTATTATTAACTCTACAGAATGGCAGCAGCCTGAAGAGATACAGTTACAAATCAATTTCACTGCTCTTTCATAACGAGTCGCTAATTGACCTCAATTTCTGATGGAGTCACATATTTCCTCCCATACTTTATTTTAATGATGTGTATATCAAGGATTTAGCGACTGGTCATAAAGGAACTTATTTTAACTCTGTGTTGCCTTCTATAGGCTTTTAATAGCAGAAATATAAATCCTTTTGAAAGTATTAACTTTAATGGTGAGGATATATTTTTGAAACCATTTTATAGTTAAGATGATCATAATTTTGTTAAAATATGTGCTTGATTTATCTACTTTAAAATAGGAAAAAATTATAATGAAGAAAGAACATTCAGACTCTCCATATAACACTAAGGATTACACACTGTAAAACGTTTCACTTAGCTTCCATGGGATCTTAAAAAGAAATTTCATTAAAATTAACAAATGACTTTGATAAAACGCTGTTTACTACACCCTGTGTAATTGTGAAGTACACCCTTACAAATTTTCAAGGTATCTGGGTAATCAAGAGGCAAAACATATTTTTAAAATTCCACTGCATCCGATTTTCTTCTGATTTTTATCTGCCAGAAGCTAGTAAACTGTTCCACAT
>NW_010121426.1:0-7658 GCF_000699245.1 Pterocles gutturalis
GGGCCTGGGGGTGACCGGGAAGCAGACCCGCTGCGGGGCGGCGCGGCGCTCCGGTGCAGGGGGCTGGGGTCTTCCCCAGTGCACAGGAAGGATCAGGAGGTTTTTCAGTTGGCAGGAGAGCGGGTTTTGTCAGTTTGAGAATTTATTTTGTGAGTAATAGAAAGTTGCGATGAGAAGCAGGTCTCTGCACAGTGTCTCTTTAGGTGAAAATTCAGTTTTCCAGCCGGGCCATCTTGCACGTGCCTTTTCCCGATTCGGGAAAGCAGCTTCGGGCATTTGGTGCTGGGAGCAGGCACCGGGAATGTTCTGTGCCTGGGAAGTGCCCGCTGCGCAGCACAGAGCTGTGCCGCTGTGGAGGCCTGGAGAAGATACCTGTAGGGCTGAGCGGGGTTTGCGCCCAAGAACTGTCACTGGAAAGGCTTTCAGTATTTGCATGAATTCAGACCGTGTGCTGCCTAAGTTTTCTCCGCTGTAATTTTTGAATGGGGAGCCTATTACGTCTTTTTGTGAGCTGTTAATTGGTGCTGGGCTTTTGTGGGTGCTGCTCTGGCTAGAGGTGTGTGAGAAGGAGGAGACAGTACCGGTGACATCCACACTTTGGTGCCTGCAGAGCTCCACGTGCACAGGCTGCACTGCCTTGCTCGGGCAAGGCACGAGCGCAGTGCGCTGGATGGCTGTTGCAGAAGATGCTTAATTTTAAATACCAATTAGGCTTTCTTAAATTACTTTCTCAATCACTGATGCATAGTGAAAATATATGATATACGTATAAGCGTATTTTCTGAGATATCAAAACCTATAGTCGTATATTTCCAGTCTGGAGAGGGCAGTGAAATGTGACAAAACAGGATTTTAGAGTGAATTGCCTACACATTCTTTTTCTTGCAATATCAGGCAGATAAATGTAAACACACATCATAACACATAAAAATGAATCCCATATTGGATATTTGGTTGGAGAAGCAATAAACTGCACTAAAAATTGATGAATGGCAAATATATTCTTGTTTTAGCATTTATTTTTATGGCATTAACAAATAGAAAAATATATGGAAGTACGCAAATAATTTCACAGGACTTTAAAATAAAATGAACAATATCAAGTGGCTCATTTTTCGTGGAGATTTTGTGCTTCAGTATTGTGGACGTTATTAAAGTGTCCATGGCTGGGGTAGAAACACCGGAAAGAGATTTAATTCTTCAAAAGCCTGAGTTTTCACTGTGTTTCCCTATTGAGAGCTTGAACTTTAAAATGTTGGAATAAATCTGCTTTATGCTGGGTTATGACATACCTTTATGCATGCATATTTTATTGTAAGATTTGTAATTGGATCTTCTTTATATACTTTAAAATTTTATGTTAAAAGTCAAAGAAATAGTAATATTCCAGTTGCAGTTAGTTGGAGTGAGTTTATTTACAATTGTAGTTTATGTTTTGACTCATTGTGGGGGACCTCCTCTCTTTTATGAAGGAGCCTGTGCAGGAATAAGGCAGATGAAGAGGCCCCCTCTTCTGCTTTTCTTCTGTTAATTACTCGTTTGTCCTCTCACACTGTTGGTGGGGTTTATTTCACAGCTCCTTGCTTCCAGTTGTAATAGAGGTGTAAAATGCTAGCACTTCCTAATCAGTTAATTTCTGAAAAGAAACTTTGCACCCATTTCTGTTTTGCCTTATATGAATCTTGTCACTTTGTCCCTCTGTGAAATAATCTATTTGATTTAACATTAGTCTCACATCGCTGGCTTGCACACAATTTCTTAGCAGGCTGTGGGGATGTGCAGCGCGATGTTTGCTCAAGCTGGGCTGTGGATTGTGGTTATCCCAGCCAGGGAGAGGTGAATGAGTCCTAACCCGGGAGACGCTGCAGACACTGCCATAGAGGAAGCTGCTGAGGCATCGACATTTGTAACATGTCCGAGAGTCTGGAGAGATGGAAACAGTCCCAGAGCTTTGTCCAGAAGTTTGAACCAATAGTTTGTTGCAGGATGATGATTTCCTCAGGAAAGAAAGGGCAGATGACTATTGTATTGCATTCCCGTGGAGCTATGTGCAGATCAGATTTAACAAAACCATTCATGGGCACCTGGTGTTTAGCTTGTACCAAGGACTCTACAAAAATGCTTCTGTTCGGATGTGCTGCTCCTGCAGTGTGGCCAAGTGCTGCCTCAGCTCCAGGGGCCAGCCGCTGCGTGGCCTCGCAGAGATCCTGTAAACTGTCAAAGAGGCTTCTCACCTTCCTGGAAGTTGCTTTTCCATTGCTAACAATAATTCCTGGGCTTTATCTTCCACTTGATGCTCAGGCTGTGTTTCTCCTTACGTCACCATAATTAATTTATAGGCTAAGAAGTGACAGATAATGTTTATTATGGAGATGACTTCCTTGAAACTCCCTGAACTAACCTCCAAGGATTTGTAAGGAACCTTACATTTGGTAATTAATTATGCAAACCCACTTTTAGCATATCTTTGGGTAATCAGAACAAAAGATGACAGTTGTCTTTGTTAATTATAATGAAAATTTACTTATGAATATGGTAATGATGAGCGTTACTGTGTCCGCTGTCACTCATGGCTGGGGTACCTTTAGGCAGTATGATTTTCCTCCCAGTGTCATTGTAACAAAGGGCTAGTGAAGAGAAAAGGGCTGAAGTTAGAGGTGCTGTAGTTTAATTTTGGAAAATGTTATTTGCTCATTCAGATCAGAACTGGAAGCTCAGCACAGGGGTGCCTGGGGCAGGGGGTGTCCTGCCCCACCACCTCCAGAAATGGTGGTCGAGGTGCGTGCGTGTGAGAGTGTGTTCTCAGGAAAAGCCCCTTGCCTGCGCCGAGCTCCGCGGAGGAGAGGTTTGCGAGCTCTGGGTCAGCCCCACCAGTGGTAGGAGCGTGGTCACGCTGGCCGTGGGGCTGCTGATGCTGCTGGGACATTTGCTGTCCCCTGGATTGAGGCAACACCCCACTCTGGTGTGCGGATAAAGCTGAACTCTGCTTTGTAAGTGTTTGAGAGCGCTTCCATTTGTCTCTGAGATAAAGCTCTCTCTGCCCCATCGGCTAAGAATTTACCTACTAAGCTTTAATAAAGCGTGTTCACAGGTCAGGTTTTCTTTAAGGTGATGAATTCACAAATCTGGTCCCCACCAGTTCTTAAGAGCTGGGCGAGTGTGACAATTATGGATCAAATTCAGGTTTCTGGCACTTAACGTGGCCAAGTGCCTCGTCCTTCTGCAAAAGCAGATGATCCATCAGAATGGGCCAGCTCCGCTGTTGGCCCCTGTTTCTTCTCCAGCAGACAGCTGATAAAGGAAATTGCCATTAAGTTAATTGAAGTGTAAGAGTTCACTTTATAGCTGCCCTTTATAGCACAGAGAATGTCTTTGAATTTCCACAGCTTGACACTCAGCAGAGGTCAATAATGTGTCATTAAATGTCTTTGTGCTGCTAATACAGATTTTCTGCCCTATCTAGTACTGGCAAGGTTAAATAGTTTTGACGCCTGATTACAAGCATGCTTAAAGATCTAAGCTCCACTTTCAGCCTCTGCTTCCAAGACTCAGTTTTTCGAAGATGCTCTTGAGTTAGCTCGATTGAACACTTCAGTAAAATACTTTCAGCCTTCCCCCTTTTAGTTCTGCTGTCATTATCTCTGTGCATAGCTGGGGTAACTGGCTCCTTGAAGCACATGTCTCAGGCTCTGGAAGGCTGATTGAAGATGGTGAATTTTTGTTTCTTTTTATTATTTGGATGAATATTTTACCTTTCCCCCAGCTGTGCTGGTGGCCCCATCGTGTTCAGGAGTGGCAGGCGATGCTCTGAAGAGCTTGTCCAAATACCCAAGGCAGGAGGAAGGTGGGAAGGGGAGAATGTTTTTCTACCTCTTGCGGAGACCTGGAGCTGAGAGGCTCCAATCTCATGTGCGTTTTCCAAGGTCGGTAGAGAACCCATCAGATCCAGGCTTTCAGCTCATCTCTTTTATGCCAAAGCCAGAAAACAGGGTGAAAAAATGCTTAAATATGACCTTACTCAGAGCATTTTACAGGAACTAGATTCTCATGCTTTTTGATTGAAAACTCTGTCGGTGGATTTTATTTTAGTGCATTTACACCTTGTGCTGCAAGATTAGGCCATGACAGCACATTTTAAATGTGTTTTCCTTTTTATTGACGGGGGGGGGAGGAATCTGTTCTCTGGCACTTCCTTAAATCCAGATTGAAACTGGTGAGCAGTGGTCACAGCTGAGTTCCGAAGCTGAGACCTGAAGGGTGGAGAAATGCCCTAAATCTCCATAAGGTTGCTTTGGAGTCTTGTTTTTAAGTCTGTCCCCTTTCCCCAGATATTTAAATCTGTAGAGACAGCGACACACAGAGAGAGAAAAAACTGGTAGAAACACGAGAGCTGATGCTGGTCCTTGATTTCAGAACCTGAACTAAATTACTTTGATCTCTGCAAGCAAACCTGCTTCGTAGGTGTCTGCAAGTCCTGCTGCCATCCCATGCACATGATTTTACTGTCATGCAATTAGAAGCTACAACTGTGATGCCGCTTCAGCTTTGTAGTTTGCTCTTTTAATTTTGTCTGTTGCTATGGTAGCAACAAATGATTGCAATCACTGCTGTTTATATTGCAATCCAAGTCACATCTATAGGGATCTTGGAAGCTAAGCAATAAAAATCTGACTTAACTGTATGCTGCATTTGTTTTACATAATAAGTTGTTCACAATAATCAGGATTCATTGAAATCTTTTGTTCCTGAAGCATTTGGAAAATTCTTTTAACTGAAGGGCTGTCAATTTATAATTTATTTTCAATACATACTTCTCTAGTGCTCTTCACACAGATGGGCAATATTTCTTTTGCACTTTTTCATGAGTATATCCTTGAAAACAATAATTTTCAAAGCCTTTCTAGTTTTGAAGAAAAGCTACTCTTTTTTTTTTAACCTTACTAGTCATAGCAGTATCTTAGGTCTAAAGTAATACATCTTTAAAAAGATAATTCCGTACTTTCTCCTGTACTTTGTTGTACAGGCTTTTTGAGGGAGGATTGTCTTTATTTTGTGCAAAGCCTTGTATAGAGGAACTTCTGTGAGCTACAACATTAGCAAACTGTGATATCAGTTTCTGATTTTGAACATCACTTGCTGAGCTTTGAAGAAGCTGAGGACAATAGAGGGGAGCTAACGTGGGCAGATGAGTCTGCCGGTGCCCCTGAGGGGGTGGGCAGGGGGCTGGTGGTGCCATCTGCCTGCGCTCAGCATCGCGCCGCCGCGGGGCTGGTTTTGGGGACCACAGCACTGCCATTTGGAAGGGAGTTTAGCTAATATTGTAGCGAAACAGAGTGAAATCAAGTTGAGGGTCTCTTTGCTGTTGATTTCAGCTAGGAGAGGGTTGTTCCCTCTGACTTGTTCGGCTGCGGAGGGTGAGGCTGGGGCTGCAGGGCTGCACCTCTGCTGCTCGGGGGATGAGCGTCGCCTGCTGGCCCCGGCTGCAGCAGCCCGGGGCAGAGCTTGCAGGGGGTGCGTTTTATTTTCCGCGTGGGTAAGCTCTGGCATCTGCTCCCCCTGTGCGCAGACCTGTGCCTGCCCTTGTCGGGTGTCTGGTGCCCGGGCACGGCAGAGTCACTGGGGCCCTGGAGGGGCTGAGGCTCGTCTCTCGGGTGATGCGTCTTTTCCTGCGGAAAGGTGCACCTAGGCTGTCTAGGAGGCTAGTAAGACAATTTGCTGTTTAAATGACCCAACGCACATTGGGCATATCGAAGAAAAAAGCCATTTCCTAGTGACTAAATCTCATTAAAAAAGCAATTTTCCGATCAATTACAATGCAATTTAGCTGCTAACTGTTTAATTATCAAAAAAGCAGCTATTTTGTTCTTTGTTCCTATATTTATGAACTGTGCTTTAAAATCTCATCTTCAGAGTAGCTGTTTGGAGGAATGTGACAGCTCTATTGATGCAATTATATTAAGTTAAAATTTTCAGTTCAATATAGTCTATTAGTTCAAGGAAATATTGTTTGCACAAAAGCTTTTGAAATAGGAGATTCATTGATTTCTACAAAAGCTTGAATCTTTATTGTTATTTTCATACATTATAAAAATTGTATTATCTTACATAGGTTTTATTAGAGGAGAGTTATTTCTTTTTTTTTTTTTTTAACCCTGTGCATGTGTTTTGGTCCTGGGAACATATGCTGAAAATAAGCCAAAGTTCTTCTCAAAAGGAAGACTTCTGTCTCTGAAGAGACTGAAACAGGTAAAACGTGGAGGTGGTTTGAGAGCTGGGATGCTGGCGCCTGGCTGTGACTCCCTGTCTCAGGGTGAGCACCATGGTGAAGGATGCACTTAGGGCTCGGTTCTGAGAACAGGAATACATTAAAGCCGTAGTGCTGCCATGTCTTGTAATTGTTATTAAAAATATTGCAATACTTGGTGTTTCTTCTTAAAGCTCCAGCTTCCAGAGCTATCTGAGACTTTGGTAGTTCCTTTTCCTGATGCTGCTTCAAGTCTTTGTAGTTCAAAGGAAGTCTCAAACCCACACATTTTTTAGTGATGAACGATGGATGAAAATGGAAAAGAATGCAAACCCCCTGCTTCCTCACAGCTGCTGCTGCTTCATCTGCCTGGGGCGCAGATCTGCGTGTGTGTAACTTGTGGTGTAGTTTGTCACTGTCCTCAAAGCGCCTGATGACCAGCATGCCCCTGACGTGCTGGACCGCCAGCGTTCGAAGCCCTTTGCTCGGGGATGCCGCTGGGTGCCCGGCTCTGGAGAAGCCCGGGCTCGGTGACGCGCAGACCTCAGTGGAGCGATCTTGTGAGGATGGGGTCATTGCAGGAGAGTTGTCACCCGGAACTGCTGGACAGGTCCAGACCCAGGTCACTGCAGATTGGTGTACGGCGATCGCTGTGCTGATGGCTGTGTGCCCCTGTGCGTGTCCGGTCAGTGTTCAGAATTTGGTGAGATGATACCAGGTGAGGTAACGATGAATCTGCTGCTGGTGTGATACAGTTTTCAAAAGCCTGCAGTCTTTCCCAGGAACAGCTGTTTTCCCTCTTTCCTGCAGAGTGTGTGGTCGGTGGCTGTTTGCAGTATGTCTGGGTCTGGAGGGTTCTGGTTCTGAGAGCAGTGGCACAGCATACGCGGCTTTTATTGGCTTAGCTCAGATGGTTGATGCTCAGCTTTAACAGGTCTGGTTTATTGCGGTGCGTGAACGGTTCTGCAGTAATTAAACCGGTTTGATTGCTTTGCGGGTGAGATTGCCACACACACCCGAACCCCCCAGTGGCCTGAGAAGCCCCCTGCCTCCTGCCCTGCTCTGGGGGGGCTGTGGGAGACGCGCTCCGGCCTCTCCAGGGGGACGCTCTCAGCAAGTTTCCTGATGAAACTCATTTGCTGGAGTTTAAATGCTGCCCAGGAAGACAGAATGTCTTTGGTCACGATCTTACAAAGGCTGATCCTCAGTCACCCTGCACATGTGAGCAGGATGAGCTCAGTGCTTAGCGCAGAGGATCGAGCGTCCCCAAGATCAAAGGCGCAGCGATCGAGATGTTTGCCTTTGGAGCTGAGAAGCGCAGCCGCGTGTGTGGATTCAGTTCGATAGCGCTGTGCCTGTTTGTGGGTGAGAACAGGGTTGTGGTTTGCAGGTTCAGACTCTGGCGGGGATGAAC
>NW_010121427.1:0-1500 GCF_000699245.1 Pterocles gutturalis
AAAAAACCCCTGTTCCTTTCTGCTTTTCCCACCACTTTCCCATCTGGGAAAATGAAAGTTTTTGAAGGCAGGAGCAGGGGCCCCGCACACTCACGAAGGTGAAGAGGAGCCCCCGCTGCCCCACAGACAGCTCAGTTTGCTCCTTCTCTTGCGCCGGAGATGTTTCTCTGCCCGCAGCCCCGGGTCCCCGTGTGAGGTTTGCAGCTCCACACCAGACACCGAGCCGCTGGTCCCCATCATGTCCATGACTTCGATGGGTCCCTTTACACCAGCGGAGGGTTTGGCCCCAGTGGGGATGGGGAAGCAAGGCGGCAGGGGCGGCTTTCAGCGAAGCTGGTTATGGTTCCTATCGGAGGCCCGGTTCGAGAGAGAGAATTATTTCGAAGCCTTCTTTTTTTTTTTTTTTTCTTTTTTTTTTCTTTTTTTTTTCCTTAGGCCACAGTGTTTTATTATTTTTCTTCGTGCGTGCTGACGGATGTAGCGCGGTAGGGAACCGCCTGATATGGAAAGAAAGTATCGGTCATGAGAGCTTCCCCGGGGTTCCCCGGGCCGGAACACGGGATAACATACACTGAATAAAGCATCAAAGCGTCAAACTATTTTTCATTGAATTCGGTAAAACTAAGATGCGTTTTACTCGAGACAGAAATTGCAGAAAAAGACGATCCTAGTGACGTTACTTGGAATTTTAGCATTGTGTTTAATATCGAATACTTACTTACACATCGAGAGTGTCTTCGTTTGACTTTGACAAAATCCGATATTTGAGTAACGGCAGTATATTACATGGGGAAAATTCAATCGATAATTTAATGGGATTTAACGATAATTTGGAGACATTTTGATCACAGTTTTTATTGATAATTTTAAGTTTTGAAATATAAAGCAAAGGCTATGAGTCTTTTCTTCTTTTCCCAGTGACAAAATCCCTAGTAACCCGCGTGTAACTGTACCAAGGCCAAAGGAATTAGTCTGGATTTTTGGCATTTAAGGTATCAGCAAAGCCTGTGTTCTAGCATGCTCTCCCCATCCCCTCCGAACACACATTCAGCTCATCAGCACATCCACGGCTGCAACCTGAAAATAATCTCCCTAACGATATGTCCCAACTTCGGCCCCTCTCCCAAATCCCGAACCCGTCCAGGAGCCGTGGGAATAATTTTCCATCCGGCCATGGACAAGCTCCAGTCTTAAAGAAGAGAAAACAGTCGCAAGAGAAAGAGCGAGAGAGAGAGAAACTACCGCAGCTCCAAGACGTTCGGTTGTTGAAATGTAATGTAAATTGTGTATATCTTTACATATGTCTCCATAGGCGTTTGTGTATTAAACACTCGCACAGGCGCAGAGACCAAACTCTGCAAACGGGAGGCTGCCTATATTTAGATACCTCCTGCTCGCTCGCAGGGTAATACAACAGGAAACCACGTAGAATTCTCCCCCCGCCCCGTCGGGCAGAAATCAGCGACGCTTCTCCGGGAGGAGGAGAAGCAGCAGAAGATG
>NW_010121427.1:1526-1776 GCF_000699245.1 Pterocles gutturalis
CTGCCCCGGGGGTCCCAGGAGCAGGGGGCAAAGGTGGCCCGGGGGTTAAGGGCCTCTCCCCGGCAGGCCCGGGGCTTTGGCAGGCACTTTTCCGCTCTGCTTCTCCTGTCAGTGGGAAGGCGAAGCCCAGCTGCGCTCCCGGCCGCTCCCCGGGGTCTGCAGCACCGAACCGTCCGGAGCAAGCCCCGCAGCCCGGGGCAGGGATGCTCCTGCATCCTCGCCGGAGCGAGGGCTGGCCTAGGCGGCCGAA
>NW_010121428.1:0-2824 GCF_000699245.1 Pterocles gutturalis
GTGCCAACAAAGTTTCCGAAAATAATCCTTTCATGGGTTTTATGTGACAGCAGCTGTAAGCGTTTCAAAGCACCAGCGTTAACAGGGGCTTCTCCCCCCGCCCTCGCTCCTTTCAGCTTGGCAATACTACCATTAAACAACAGGTTTAATACCTCGAGTAAAAGCTGTACTACACAGCTACTGCTTTATTGCCTTGTGTATTTGTTTTACCATAGTGCCTACAGGGCTGAAACAAAGACAGGGCTCTGCCCCAAAGACTCTTAATTAGCTTTAATTAAGGTAGCAGCTCCCTATCGCTCCAGCCCCAAAGATTGCTGTTTCTCTTACAGGGACACATCCAAAAGGCCACGGAGTCACCAAAAGAGTCTCATCCACTTCTGCAGGATGAGAGTCAGTGTCTGGAGACCTCCTGGATGTTGCTGCTGCTGGGACACGCCAGTGGCCAAAGCCCTGGGAGGGACCAGGCTTGGGAAGGACCCCAGTGCTGCAGAGCATAGAATCCCAGGATGGGCTGGGTGGGAAGGGACCTTAGAGATCACCCAGTGCCACCCCCTGCCATGGGCAGGGACACCTCCCACCAGCCCAGGTTGCCCAAAGCCTCATCCAGCCTGGCCTTGAACCCCTCCAGGGATGGGGCATCCACAGCTTCTCTGGGCACCCTGGGCCAGTCCCTCACCCCCGCACAGGGAAACATTTCTTCCCAAGATCTCATCTCAATCTCCCCTCTTTCAGCTTAAAACCGTTCCCCCTCGTCCTGTCCCTCCACTCCCTGATCAAGAGTGTGTGAGCAAGACGTCCCTTGCTGTCTCGCCCACAGGGACCACGCCGGTGGCACAGCAGGGCAGCAGAGACCCCCCGGACCCGCAGCCGGTGTCCGCTTCCCACAGCAGAGCCAACTGCAATTAATTAGAATTATATTAGAATAATGATATAATCATACTAGAGTAATTCCCCCAGTCGAACACGCTGAGGCTGCAGAAGCGCCTCTGCACAGCACCACTGCACAGCACCGCTGCACCCACCTGCGGCTTTTGCCCGGGGACAGGGAGGTGACACTGCACGTCTGCTGCAAAATCAAGTTGGGGGGAAGATGCAGGCACACACGTGTTGGGGGAACCTGCTTTTTACCCCTGTGCAGCACAGCAAAGCCACGTTTGCAGATCCCTGAGATGCTGCAGATGATTTTTCAAGATGCCTGCCTCTCCCCTGGCGGCACAGCCAGTTAATCCAGCACGCTCTGAGCAGCCCTCGCTGCAGCTCTCCGGCATTCCCCATCTCCAGGACATCGCCGGGCATCACTTCTAAAGAAAGAAGGATGGAATTAACCCAATGCATCACTGTGCCCTGTAGCTCCGGCTTTGTGTCCACGCGCGCACGTGTGTGTGTATTAAAAGAAAATAAACAGAACGAAATTGGAAATCCTGGAAACGGATTATTTCTTTATTTGCACTGCAAGCAAAGCCAGAGGCATCCACTGCCTTAAAGCCTCAGCAAAACGAATCAACTGTTTAAAAAGAACAAATTTGGGATGTTTAAGTGACTCCTAACAGAAATAAACAGCGCGGGTCCAAAGCAGAGTGAAAATATTGAGCAATCACCAAAATCTGTCAAATGCAACGTAACAAATGAAAGACCTTCAGGATAGTGACTGCACGTTCCCAGGGTTGCTCGGGCGACACTTCAGCCTGGCAGATTATTTACCTTTCCAGCCAAATCCATCACCCCCCTGCCATCCCCAGCTAACACAAACAAGGGAACTCGCCTTTGTTGCTGAGTTTTGGGGAGAGGAATAACAGCCCCGGCTCCCGGCAGAGGGAGATGGATCAGTCTGAGCTTCACCTGCTCCGGTCCGGCGCTGGGAACCCCTCTGCCCAGGACACTTTCCAAAAAAAGAAAAAACAGGAATCGAGACACAAGGACAAAATCCTCTGTTAGCCTCCGGTCGCACCTGACACAACACAGCCTTTCCCTGTCCCCAGGACAGTAAATACCTTTGATCACAGCGGTCACCCACCCGGACAGACACCTGCCACTGCCCGGGGAGATGCGGGATGCGACCACCAGCAAACGCTCTGGGCTCTGCAATTCCCCCGAGGTTTTCCAGGACAGGATGCCATGGACAGGGCAGGAACAGCAGGAGGAGGAGGAGTTCTTTTCTTCATCCGCCTTCGCTCGGTGCAGCCAAGCACACCCCTCTGCCCCGTCCCAGACATACGGCACTAACATCACCTTCCTGTTCAAACTGCAGGACACCAACTACATTTGGATTAACCCATGCTACTAGTTAGCCCAAGTCTAGTAATAACTTTATTTGCTTGGTTTCCAGGTGAGGAAGATGAGGACAAGGGGGTCAGCTGTCTGCAGCCCCAGGGGACCTGCACCTCGGATGACCACGATGGTCCCATGGCTTGGGGGTGTCCTTGGTCCTCTCCGTGCCCACCCCTTGGTGACCACAGAGGAGGGACCGGGGGACAGCAGACAGGAAGGCAATGACGGAAAGGGCCGGAGCACCCCGTATTTCGAAGGGCACAGACCACAGAAGCTCTAAAATACACCCCTCGGCGCTGAAAACAGACCAAAGCCCCAAGGGCAGGTGTATTTTTAATTGAATAAGTAGCCTCGCAGCTATAAACAAGGTGGAAAAGGCAAGGGAGGTCTGCAGCGGCTTCTCCTTCCAAACAAGTCTCCAAGGCTCCAAACATCCCCCCACCCCGCGCTGTCGACAAAACATTATTTCAATTTATTTGCGTGTGCGTGCCTTGGGGCTCAGGGGAAGAGCAGGGGGGTTTGGGGGAGCGGCGGGCAGGGGGGACGGTTGCCCAAA
>NW_010121428.1:2855-5906 GCF_000699245.1 Pterocles gutturalis
GTGGGGTGATGGAGGATGTCCTGCAAAAAGCACCCGTGCCCCGAGCAGGGGAGGAACGTGCCGGCAGGACGGACAGACACCCACAGCATGGACACAGAGATGAACACCCCAGGACCTTTGGGCCATGCTCATTTGTTTCAGGTGGAAAAAACAGTTAAAGCAGCTTGAAGGGTTCAGAAGCACCCATGCTCTCTCCTGGTGATGCAAAAAATCCAAGTTTTTAAGCACGAGAACAGTCACGTTCCCTCCTTCTTCAGCTGTGTGTTTGACAACAAAACTGGGAAAGACCTCAGTGCTGAAAATACCGAAATCCTCTTCCACAGCACGGGATAAGGGAGGTGTAAGGGAGATGCACCCCAGCCAGGCAGGCACACGCTCCTCTGCCTGCTCCCCGAAAGCCGCATCGATCCTGGGGAGCACACGGCTGCCCCAGCATCACGGACATCGAGGGGCTGACACTGAGTCCTGGTGTACGTGTGGTCCTTCATCTGGGGCTAAAAGAACCCAGGGGCATCAGCCCTGCTTCCTACAGGGGGGTTGGACCAGATGATCTCCATGGCCCCTTCCAACTCAAACTATTCTGTGATCCTATTACTCCGACACACGCAGACTGCTGCCCACCAGACTGATGGGCAGTTATTAATTAATAACTAATTAATAATTAATTATCCTTAATTTTGCCCGTCCGTCTGCCTCTGCTCATCACTTACTCCACCGACCCTTTGCTCCCCACCAGCACCGGGTGCAATCGCGGCCGAACCCCAGCCAGGGCTCCGGGGCTCTCGTCTGCACCTGGAATCTCAAGAAATAACATCCTCCCGCCGCAGATCCCAAACCCTCGCCTGCAAAGCCGCGGGACCACCTCGGCTCTGCCCCTGCTGCCGTGCCGGGCAGGGTGGAGGGTTTGCTGCCGGCTTTTAGCGGCGGCCAAGGAAGAAACCCACACGGCAGCGCCCGAGGAGAGGGAGGGGAAAAAGAGCCAGCGGAGGAAAGGCGAGTTTGGGATTTCACACCTGGAATATGTTTAGGAAATGTAGTTAAAACAACTCTTGATCCCCGTTACTAAACCAATACAGTAGTTGGAAAATCTTGCCTCTCTTGCTCCACGCTCTCCTCTTGCAGGGATTTTTCAAGGCGAAGAGCAGCTCAAGCGTGGTCTGGGAGCACAAAGCAACTGCTCCCATCCGCTCGGGAAAAGTCCCGGAGATCTCGCTGGGAAAGCAGGGACGAGGCAGCTGCAGCGCAGGGAAAACCACAGAGCAAGAGAACAGGGTGGATGGCGAAAAGTAAAAAGAGAAGAAGGAAAGGAGGAGAAATAACACACGCCTGTACGCCCAGAACTGCTGCACAGCAAGGCAATAGAGAAGGGAAAAAGTTAAGCTGTGAATTATTAATTACATTGAAAACAGATTTGTAAATCAAAAGGATATGGGGATATATACATTTTACTAGTTGGAAGGTTTTTTTCCTTAGCTTTACATGGATAAAATTTAAAAATGGAAGGAAAAGAGCGGCAGAGCAAGGCGGTACAGCGAGACGAGGGTGCAAGAGTTAAAGCGCCAGAGCAGCGACCGAGCTCGGGGTGCCAGGCACGGAGACACGGAGAGGATGGGGAAACGGGTGCCTGGTGACCGGAGGAGAAAGGATCCTATTTTCCTTCCAACATCCCGAAAAACAGGTCCTTTCCAACCCTACCCATTCTGTGACTCTATGGAGGGCTGCAGAGCCGTTCTCCCACCACTCCAGTGCGTGCAGGAGCATCCCTGGTGGGTTACACTGGTGGGAGGAGCGGAACGGCTGGGAGAACTGGGAGCAAAAGCGTGTGCTCAGTTGGAGTAAAAGCACCCGGGGATGAGGGTGCGGTGGAGGTAGCTCCCGATTTATCCACAAATCAACGCGATGGACGTTCCTGTCCCCTCCGCGGACCCTCGCCTGGTCTCAGCTCCTGGGTTTCTGGGCGAGGACCCCAGGATCCCCCACACCCAGAAGGTCAATGCAGGGATGTGGAACGCACGATTGACTGGAAAAAGAAAAATCAAAAATAAAGCAAAACTGTTCCCTGTAAACTTTCCTGACAGCAACAGGAACTGGAAGTTGACCCGTCGGTGTCAGATTCTGGGGTTTTAAATCCTCCGGGACGTAAACCCAGCCCCACCCGGCTCTCGGTAAAGCCCCCTGTGATCTTCGGGCAGGTAAGGAAATCAGAGCTCAGAGCTACTGTACCTCCACAACTGTTCAGACATCATTGTCTAAATAAAACAAAGGGCTTAGCTAGCAGGATCATCAAAACGAAAGGCGTATCTGAATGAACACTTCTGCCTCAGTCAAAAGCAATTCACTTTTTACTTGATAAGCGCCATCCCGGCTGGATGCTGATGTTTTTAATAATGCAAATATTTTTCCTACTTATAAAAATTAAACCTACTTTTTTTTTTTTTCTTTTTAAGAAATTCTGCAAAGACTTGTGCTGGGAATAATCAATATCTCACATTCACCCCCAAGAACCGTATCAGCCCTGATAAGGGGATTTTAGACAGCAAACGAACAGCCCTCACACCCACTCTGATCCATGCTGAGGACTTAGAAGAAATATTTTTGCATCCCACTCTACTGAAATAAATAAACCAGGCACCGCGAGACCACAGACCGCAGAGCCATGTCCCGTTCTGTGTCCCTAAACTCTTGAAATAGCCGTGGAGATGGAGTCTGAGCATCCGAGTTCTGTTCGTTAGGATCTGGAATTGTTTTGTTAACCTAATACCTGTCAAGAACCAAAGGCAGCTCTTAGGTAAAATAATAATAAAATAAAATAAAATTTAAAAAATAAAATATTTTAAATTCATATTCCAGTCCAGCTGTCTCCTCCACGTGGACTGTGCTAGGATGGAGCTCTTTACAGTAGACTTACACAGTAACAAGGTAAAACCAAAATAAATAAGAACCAAGACAGGCGCTCTCTTAAATATCAGCAAGCCCCGTACTGATACGGGGAGGATACTGATACGGATACTGAGCGGAGGAAGTTACACATCACAAATCACACAGATGCAC